>NW_028152226.1:0-115000 GCF_964638095.1 Poromitra crassiceps | reverse complement strand
GTCACAAAGCACTTTGCAGAAACAATACAAAATTGAGTTTTCACAAATGACTGTGATGATGCCAAAAGAAAAGAATCAGCTGTTAACTGTTTACTTATTGATGCATAGGCTATTTAAACATGGCCTCCCCTGAAAAGGATAGGGGGGGGGAAGTCAAATGCTCCAGAAAAAGTCAAGTAGCCATTTAGGCATTGTTCAATGATACTGCTTATGGCATTTGTTGATGATAATTAATTATGGTATTTATTTAAATTATTGTCTGTATGATAATCTAATCTTATTTTACCATTTTAATGTGTTGAATCAAGGTTGCAAGAGATGTGAGCCAATAAAGCATTAATACAACGAAATGGTTTGGTGTTGGTTGCCCTTGTTGGTTTTGGTTAGGCTATGTTACTGTGGTAGACTCTGCTGTAACAAAGGAGGAGGTGGTAGGGAAAAAAGTAGATTTAATTTATTTTGTCAAAAAATCAGCCTCCTCAGTGCTCCTGAACCCGACTACAGGCTGTATGAAGCAAGTACAACACATCCAGGATCAGTGTTGGGGGTAACTCATTACAAAAGTAACATATTACATGTAATATATTACTTTTAGAAGTAACTCAATAATATAACTTATTACTTATAGGATTTCAGTAATATTATACCAGTTACTTTGTCAAGTAGCCTAACTCAAGTTACAAATTGAGTTACTTTTTTTAATCAAAGCACATATTTAAATAAAGATACAATCATTTCCTAATCAAACTGTGTGTTTTTATGCAAAAAAAAACCACTATATGTGACAATAACAAAGGAAAATAATACAATTTAGAATTTTGGATTGTTTACACTGACTTGAAGACGGTTTAAATTATTTTTCGGGATGGTTCCGGGACAGCGATGTCATTCTGCTGCTGCTGTTGTTTTGGTAAAAGTAATGCAAAAGTAGTGTAATAAGTAAACAAGTTACTCTACACAGAAAGTAATATTGTAAAGTAACTTATTACTTTCAAATGAAAGTAACTAGTAATATGTAGTATATTACATTTTGAAAGTAACTTGCCCAACACTGTCCAGGATGGTAGTAACTCTTAACGTTTGGCATGTTGATAGTGTCTGACAGACACTATCCTTTAGTTAGGACCTAAAGGATCCCCCCTCCCCCCCTTTCCTCTGCTTCACCTGTCTGCATTAGTGCACTCCCCAGCAGAGCCCGTATCAGGCTAGATGAGATTCTGGAGCGTGGGATGTAGGGCTGTCAAAATAGCCCTAAAATCATATTTGAATATTCCCTCTAAACAAAACATATTCATTTGAAAATATTCAAATACAAAAAAAAACATGTGTGCGTCAAGGGAGGGTTTAAGGAGTGGCTTGACTCTAGCGGTCTTTAGAGGAGCTGGCACAAGACCAGAGGATAGAGAGGAGTTGATAAGGGTAGTGATGAAGGGAGATATATCAGTGGAGATGGATTGGAGAAGAGAGGAAGGGGCAGGAGGTGGCAGTTCAACTGTGCCTTTTGCTTGGCTGGAAATTATGGTGTCCAGATGCATACCTTCCAACATTAGGCTGTGAGAGAGGGATCAGCCCCCTCCTCAATCAGATCCATCAGGTCCCTCGAAGCTCCATCACTGATGTGATCCATTGTTCTGTCCATTTATGCTGCTCTGCTCTGTACTGATCCAGGAAATTACTTGAGTAAAAAAGTAGCATATTACGAGTACTCAAAAGTACTCGAGTAAAAATAAATGTGTTACTTTTTAAATGTGTTACATGGTAATTATTTACCCAAATACATTTCACACATCCAGCATGTTACCAGTGTTACCAAGATGTCGCTGTCTTTGTCTGTCTTGTCTTGAACAGCTCGTTCAGATGCAGCCAGGGATGCTCAGTTTGATGATTCCTTTACCAGTCAAGCTAGAGCAGCTAGCAGCAGCAATGTCACAATCAGATATATGCATTGAGCTATGTAGCTATGGCTATCAGCAGTGTCAAATGAAACAGATTTCTGAACTAATCTGATGGGGATCACTACACACCCATGTAATTCAATTTGCCAGTCTTGAGGACGAGCCACCAGTTTGGGCGCCTTAAATGCAGAAGTGATTCTGGACCCGTTAGCGAGCTGTCCCAATGCTACTGTGCTGATTTCATAGTGTGGTGTGCAGAACAAACATTTGAATTTACTCACTCAGTGTACTTTTAAAAGTACCGTACTCAAGTAGAATATCTTAATAAAATTACTCAAGTAAGAGTAAAAGTACAGCATTATAAAAATACTTGAAATCCACACCGGGAACATTTTACAAAAACTTTATTCTAAAACATTTAACAACTTTAATCTAAAACATTTAAAATATTTAAAAGTATTACAAGTATAGCATTTAAAAGTATTATTAGAACAAAAGGAAAATATACAAAACAACATAGGGAATAGGGATAGAAGCAAGACAATGGTGGAAATTATGTTCCATAGAAAAAGAAAGGAAAAGAAGAAGCCGTCAAAGATGAAAGAGACCATTAAAAGAAGGAAATGGTCCAGTGCGGGTCCATTTCCTGTTCAAAATCAGGCGCGATGTGATGCTCCTGCATATAGCGATGATTCCATCTAGTCATCTGTAGGGAGAAACAGAAAACAGAACAGTTCTCAAAACAAACATGTCACTCTAATCACACCATCAACCACTTTATTTGGGGAGGCAAACACCCCAGAATTAATCAAACTCGTCTTCATCCAAACAGAGAGATGGGTGGTTTAGCTCCTCCCAGTCTGATCCATTACTGCTGTCTGGGAATATATATATATAATATGCACACTGGCGTAAGAATTTTTTCCTTATAATGTACAGGACAGTGAAAATGAATTTCCCTTCCGGGACAAATAAAAATAAGTCTAAGTCTAATATGCTTTTGGTTGCACACACTGGAGTCTAATTGGTGCTCATTAGAGGCTCATCCACACTTCTGACATTCGTGTTCTCATCACTCCTGATAAAACCATCACATTAAACCTCAAACCCGATAGTACTTTCTCCCTTCAAAATATGGATCCAATTCTGAAATCACTACAAACTTAAGACATCATCTGTACCTGGACCTATCAGCAATAACCATCTATTCCCTTCCTCAATCCTTGACTCTACTTTCTCTAGATGGAAGGATTTATGTTGCTTTAAGGATTTATTTCATAATGATGCATTTCTCTGCTTTGATGATTTACGTCAAAAATATGATCTACCTCGCTCCAATATGTTCAGGTGGTTTCAAATATGTTATTTTATTTAGTCAAGTCAAGTCAAGTTTATTTGTATAGCACATTTCATACACAGAGGCAATTCAAAGTGCTTCACATAAAATTTAAAGTGTAACTTACCCCCAAAACACTTTTTTTCAGCTTTTAACCAATATTATATGGCCTTTGGGGTGGTATGTGAAGGATTCTGGTCAGAATCTCCACATTTGAGACCAATCTCTTACAATTTTACAAACTCCTATCATTTCAGCAGCATAAGTGCCCTCTATGGATTCAAACCTGCTTTTTTGTGTGCCCTCAAATGAATGGGCGATTTGGTACATCGTGACGTCACGGTGGTATTTGCGCGGGCCCCACTCATGTGAAAAATGTTTTTTTCCCCATGTGATTATTACTGTAGTTCACGCGGCGCGAGCCCAAGTAAGACAAGTAGGCTAACGTTAGTGGATGCGAGTTTTGTTTACCATAATGATTACGTTCGGTCATCATAATGGATTATTGGAATATGACAAGGAGTCATCTCCTCTTCCTCACCGCATCTTGCTTGTCATCTCACACGATGTTATGTAAGTTGCTTGTTTACAAGTTAACAGCTTTGTCAGTGTTATGTAACGTGTAGCCGTGAGTGACGTGGTGCAACTATAAAGGACTAAAGGAAAGTCCTTTATAGTTGCTCATCGCGGCTACATAACGTTATTAGCAAGCTTACCTCATTGGCTTGATGTTGACAGAATTAGCAAAACAGCTTATCGCCTGAGTCATAAAAGTCATTAGGATACTCGCTTTTTTGACGACGGTAAAGGGGGAGCAGCTGGACGCTTCAATATTGTTGTGGTTTAGTAGCATGGAAGCTATGGCTTGTAAACACACTGGAGCGACCCCCGGTAATGTTTCCTCTCCACAAAACGTTCCATTCAGTGAACACCAATTTCTATGGTCCTTGTGTTGTTTTGGTGTGTCTTCTCCCATGGCGTTTATGGTGTTCAAACAGCGTTTAGGTGCTTTACCACCACCTTTTGGATTTGACGTATTCGTCGTGTCGCTTCACGCACCGAACGGTGACCTCCATACCGTGAATTCACCGGACGGTGACCTCCATACCGTGAATTCACCGGACAAATACACGTACCGCGACACCCCTACTTTTAACCATTTCGAGTACCACAGTTTCCATACGGATCACCAGCGTTAGTTTGTTGTTTATAACGTGGCTATATTTATAATTTATCGTTCTCTATCTCTGATACACTGAAAATACTGGGAGGCGGGTCATAGCGTCTCTGTCGATGATTTGATTTGACAGTTCTGGGCACTGGCGTTGCCGTTGGCCAATCCTGGCGTGTTCCACCCCCAAGTCGATTGTGTTCTGGCGCAAAGCGAGTGGGTTCCAGGACGAAACAGTCTCGAGCCAACTACGTTATCTTAGAGCAGCGCAGTAAATACAATATTCCTGGAATGCGAGTTTAACTAAACAGTTACGTTATGTCCTCTGCATTCTACAACAAATAAAGACATTACAATTTGTTTTATTTTGTATCTTACATACTTATTGGTCAAGTTATGATAGTCCCCCTTTAAATTAAAATACCTAATTTCCTGCCTTTCCACCTCAGCTGGTCTGGGAAAATATTTTGAACTCCAATCTCACTACTTAAAGGGTTAAAGGAGAATTCATTATTTCCAGCTTTAAATATGATGTTTTAGTCATGGAAATCTCCCTCATCACCGTCACACTCTGGGTGGTTAAAAGTTCTAACATCATACCACCTAGCCTTGGGGGGGGAAATACTCATTAAAAAATGGTTCTATTCAAAATGGCAGCGTTTTCTCTCCCACTTTGCAGACATGTCTGTATGACCTTCAGACTAGAGACTGGATAGTGATGGGGGATTTGTCCTAATTTTGCCTTATTTGTACTGAGTTTGTCTATTCAGCTATGTGTCATTATATTACATTACATTACATTACATTACTGATACATGCTAATGTGTCAGTGGTTTTCACTGGCTTGCTTGCTTGGTCGAGGTCAATCTATATAGCCACATTGATCAGAGATGTTATTTTTATTTATTGTTTTGTTTAAAATAAAAAACCCTAAGGCGTGGGGGAAGGGGGGCATGTTTTTTTCTGTTGTCAGTTTAGTTTTATTCCGTTTTGAAAATAGAAAATATCGAGAGATACCCGTTTCTTCTGAACATTATTTGAAATGTATATGCATCTCTAATAATAAAAAATAACTTTGAAAAAAAAGTCGATCTACCAGGAAGAAGAAAAGGACATTGAAACAAGAACAGAGGTACTCACGTCTGAAGCCACTCGCCTTCGGCACTCTTGCTCCCATTTGCGGGCCATGTCCATTTCCCTCTTCTTCATCTGTCTTTCTCTTTCTTGTTTTTCCAGCTTAAACTGACAGAACTTCTTGAAGGTGTCATTTGAGGACGTCTCGACTGCAGGTTTCTTTGGTATCGTATACTGGCCCCAAGACACCCTGTAGATTAGAGAAACAATTACACATTTTAGCAAACAAGTCAGAGGTGGCACAGGTTGTCGCTGTTCTAAGTTATTGGCAAACTGTATCAAATAAAACCCATATTCAATGAAGTGGAGCTCACGTACAGAGTAGGGCCTTTGCTGTTTTTTCCAAAGATGTTCTCTTTGTCCTTTGGTTTGGGTCCGGGTGCCTGGGTGAGACTCTTCACTTCATCTCTAGCCACATTCACCTGAAAAGGTTGAAAGGTGAAAGTTAATGAGATGAGGCAATTCAAGTCGAGCTGAACCCGTTCATCATGTGCGTCTGAGTCCGTTTCAGACTGAAAACAAATTGAGAGGCGGACCATATACGGTGTCGATGATTTGATTTGACAATTCTGTTGACTGGCTTTGGCATTAGTCAATCATGGCGTGTTCCACCCCCAAATCGAGTGGGATTCAGCCTGTTGTCGTGCTACGCGAGTGGGATCCGCAGAGTACCAGGCAGCCAGCTGCTTCGTGCGGAGCGAGCGGACAATCCGATGCATGGGTGCTGCCCGCCCGCCTGGAATCTCCGAGGGGCGACCCCTGACTACCACGCTCTCAAGCGCGCGCCATTATCGCTATTTCTGTAAATACGATATTCCTGGAATGCGCGTTTTAACGAGCCAGTTACATTTCTTTGCATTCTTAGAGATTATAGTTTTTGGTTTTTGTTCATGTTTCATACAATTGGGCAAGTTTGTAGTTAGTTTATGGGATAGGAATTCTGCCAGATGAGAGCGACTCCCACATGCCTTTTGGTATTGTGAGAAAGATCTGGGATAACATTGAAAGTTGGATGACAAAAACTTGTAAGCGCACAGTGACATTTTCTCCAATGATTTGGATCTTTCAAGACGTCGGGAATGTAAGATATCCAGCTGGTTGGCAAATCCTTTTTGCATCATTGGTGTATAAGAAACTAATACTGCAAAATTGGAAAAATTAAGAAGCACCACCATTTCAAAAATGGAAAACGTACAACTTAACAATGTAAAATTGTGTTTTGTCTGTATCCAACCTGTACTGACCCTTACTCTCAGTCAATAAAAATAATTACCGTATATATATATAAAAAAAAAAAATGAATTCTGCCAGATGACAGGCACTAGGCGCCATTTTCTACTTCATTTGGAAGAGAAAATTATCCTGAAATGAAGATTTGATTGACAACTGCATGTCGTGATATGATTGGTTGAAATGGGGTAGAAATTTGATAGTACTAGGTGACTTCAGCAAACTGTACATTGCCGTTATCAATGAAATCTTGAAAAATTAACTTTTGACGTGAAAAAGTGTGAAAAACGAAATAAATTAGATGTGATTTTTTTGGCATACATTATTAAATAGGTGCACTGCATACCCAGGTATTTGAACTAAAAGAAAAGAAAAATCATTTTTGGGTTCAACTTTGGGTTCAGCAAAAGAGCCAAGTAGTGGTGATTAAATTCTCCAAACGGCTTTTCACTTTTACAGACACAAACACCAACCTGTTGTTTTAGCTCAACCGCCGTCCTTCTTTCCAAGTCAGAGGTAGAACAGTCGTCTGCCTTCCGCTTAAGCCCCTTTTTCATCTGAATATAAAGAAAAAGACTTGTTTGTTTCTGATCCAACCAGCAAATTCCACCACACACAGTGTCACTATAGCCCCTTTGCCATTTCATGCTCCCCCCCTAACTCTTGTTACCAGCAACTGCAAAAATGGCCTCACTGTGTGGTGAGCACACCTTGGCCTTCAAGAGACAAGGTCAGGCCAACAGCAAAGAGTGAGACACTTCATGACTCCATATACCTTCACTATCTACTGTATATCATTTGTCATGGTGTGGATGTTTCAAATCAAGGTTGTTCTTTATTGAGCGCTATAATGGGTTACATTGACTGAAGTAGCAAACATCCAACCACGTTTCAGAGGAAAATTCAAAATGTTTCCTTCTTTGAAATGGCAGAGGTGTTAGGAACACCCTTTCTGTATGTGTGCACTCTCAAAACTAAATTTTCATCATTTAAATCACTTCTTGTCATGACTTTACTATGTGTACAAGCCACTCAGGAACCATTAACAACACCTACTGTTTGTGTGGAGAGCTGGTTGGCTGGGATGGACCGGAGCACATGAGGAGGAGGAATGCCCAACACTGCCGGCTGGAACACGACCTCCGACACAGGGGAGTGGCTTCTCTTCACTGCACCTGCATTAAAGGATATGTTCACCCAAACATTTACATTCTGTCATCCTACTCCATGACATTATATATATATATGTGTGTGTGTGTGTGTGTGTGTGTGTGTGTGTATACACATTTCTCTTTTCTCTATATATCTCTGTTTGCTCTCTGTAGAAAAAAGGGGGTCATGTAGCCTATAATTCCATTATCATCCATGCACATTAAAATATAATATACATGGTTATCTTAGAGAATACCATGGGGTTTTAGGTGGATTTTTTAAATTTATTTATGAAATAGAAAAATACATTGAAAAATACATTGGGCTATGCTGTAGCAGAGCCTGAGATACAAACTCCAAACAAGGCATAAAACGATGTGCCCACTATACCTGGATGGGTCTTCTTCTTCTTTGTGGTGGTGACTGCTGGCACGTCACTCGCCTCCTGAGGCATTTGGGCCCATGACCCAATGGTGACTAGATCCTTTGGGTTTTTAATAAGTGCATTATAAGCCTGGGGGGGGGGGGGAGACAAAGGCATAAACATACCAGGGTTTTCCTCAACTTGCCCATTAAATTATACAGTGCACTCCTCTTATGGTGATCATCACTTTGGGACGGCTCAAATGATTCGGGATAGGGCTGCACAATATATCATTTCGGCGTCGTCATTGCAATGTGAGCATGTGCAATAGTCACATGGCAGGACGTGCAATGTCAAGTAAGGCAAATTAACTCTCAAATTAGCACGTCATGCTACAACTTTTTGCTGCTTGATACAAATGGAAAACTTGCAAGGTTCAAGGGGAGTCCGTCTCATTTAACTGCATTTATTTGTCTACTTTACTAGTTTATTTAGCTTAGCCTGCTCACAGCTCGTAACAAGCTTTTTTACTAAGAGTTTGGACCAACTCTGCAGTGGAGAACTGGCTTTTTTTCAGTACAGCAGTCAACATAATGCACTGCCTCTAGGAGGCATTTTAACCTCTTTTCCCACTATGGCTAAAAACACTCACTTCACTTCCTACTTCCTACTATGTCACCCTTGCAGGTTACCCAATAGAGAGCCGCAGGAACGAGTCCGGAAATCATCGATGCTAACACTTCTGGTTCTTCACTGTTTTCGCCTATGGGAGTTTTGAATGGGTTTTTGGCGCGATGCTTTGAATAATCTCTCTGGGCAACGCTGGCTTAATCAAACGCGAACCAGTGTTTAGTAATATCATCTTCACACACGAGGACCACTTTTATGAGTTTTGAAGCTTTTACGTGCCGTTAAAAGGGCGGCTAGCTAGCAAACGGCTAAATGAGACTACACTGTTGAGTCGATGGGAATATATACGTCAATAACGTCACCACTTCAAAGGACGAATACGGAAATTCTCTTTCTCTCACCTAGTTCAGCCCGTTCAGCCCGGGGTAATCAGTGCACACATCAACAACAGTCCAGGTTGAGTGCTGACGTGACGTGGAAGACTATGCGACAGTGTGTAGTTCTGGATTAGCTTAGCTCAAGCTTTTTACTTCTAGGGCTCGCATTTACGCTACAAAACTCATGAAAGTGGTCCTCATGTGTGAAGATTATCCGACTGAACTCTGGTTCACGTTTGATTAAGCTTGCCTTGCCCAGAGACCTTATTTGAAGCATTGCGGCAAAAACCCATTCAAAAATCCCATAGACAGAAACAGTGAAGAACCAGGAAGTCCGGGACTTCCGCGTTCTGACTACAAAAATACATCATCCCTGCGGCTCTCTATACCCACTAGACCACCTTCCTAAATGGGTCAGGCTTGATAGAGCTATTCAACTCATTTGGTGAAAATAGCTGTATTTTTTCATATCGCAATATAAGTTGCAGAAACAAAATATATTGCAATGTCAGTTTTTTGCAATATCGTGCAGCCCTAATTGGGGACAAAGCTTTTTGATCAATATAAGCAGTTGATCACTATAACCATGATTCCACTGTATACAAAAACGGCACAATCTCAAGGAAACTCATAGCATCTTAACACATTAAGTGCCAGAGACGACCTAACTCGTCTTACATAATCCAGCGCTTAAGTGCCAAGGACGAGCTAACTCGTCTTACATAAACATTTTTTTTTTTTGACGGTGGGACATCAATCAACCCCTTTTACATCTTCGAGATAACTATTTGGAGCAAGAGCATGTGTGTAATCTATTTTACCGACCACTAAGTGGCGACAGAGACCGAGAGAAGTCACAGCCACGGGACCCAAAAGCAGCCGCCTCCCGCGGAAATGGCTTGGCGATTTTACAGTCAGAAGCCCGGACACACACACAGAACGGACAGAGATCTCTTCCCCCCAGAGCCGCGGGGGCAACGCGCGAACACACACACACACACACACACACACACACACACACACACACACACACACACACACACACACACACACACCGCGGGAGCAAGCCATTCAAGGAAATGGCTTGGCGATTTTACAGTAATCCATTTCAGACTCGTCCCCGCACGCAGGCAGGCAGGCACGCAGACAGACAGGCAGGCAGCACAACGCGCTTCTGACACGCCCGCTGTTAGGAGGAAGGAGGAGAAGACACACGGAGGGAGGAGTTTGAATGAGAGGGGTGTTTCCTGTTGTTATGGAGGAAATTACTGTTCAAAACTATTGTTTAGAATGTCTGACGGTCTTACTGATGCCAAAAATGAATGGTTAAAGTGACTGTTTCACAAAAAGCCATTTATCTCTGAATAAATTTCCAGACGCTGAAACCATGCTGTACTCAACGGCTAATATCTACATAACTACTAACTCTGCAAACTAACTCTTTTAGACAGAGAAAGCACACATTCTATTAGTTATTTTTAGATGATTGGTGTTCATGAATTCTTAACAAAAAAGAATCCTCGGCTGTTCTAAAATGAGCCAGAATCGTCAAAAACACCCCTGGCACAACTTACCTACAGGAATGAAAACATGGCTGGCATTCAATGTGTTAAAAAGCAGGCATTTAGAATCAGGATTAAGATCTTACAATAAATCTAGCCTTGAGAATGGTACTACTTACTGGAAGATCAACAGGCTGGTGAAAAGGCTTTGAGCAGTGATGCTTCCATAAGACTCTTCTGACCAGCGCAGTTTCCAGATAGTGCAGCTGATTGGTTACACGTCCAGGCTTCGTGGGATGGACCTCTGGAGGAGGGGGATTTCCACTCCCCTTAGAGGCTTCCACATGGTGCCACATGGTGCTGTCTCTTCTGTGAAGAGGCAGAGGCTGTCTCAAGATGCGCTTTGGGTGTCACAGTCCTAAACAGAGTGAAGAGTCATTATCAATAGGAAATTATGCAAGATATGGATGGCAGAAAAAAACAGTTATGGGGAAAAAAGGTAATTCATTACGATTCTGAAGTCAGTAGGAGTCTGAAGTCATCCCTTTAATATTGCATCAATGCAAAGTTAAAGTTATGCCCAATAGATTTATAAATGGCATAAGCATGCTTTTGCAGTTTTGTAGTTACAAAATGTAGTCTACATAAACACGCCATTTGCCGACTACTTTCATCTCAAGAGCCAAACACAGGGGTGGGAAATTATTTTTCCTGGGGGGCCACATGAGAAACCCTGACTGTTGCCAGGGGCCAAATAAATAGTGTCATGCCGCAACGTCTAAGTTTATCACTAAATTAAATTATCGAAAATTCTTAGCATTTATTATATTGAACATCTCTCCAAACAGCCAATTAGGTCATCTCATTTGATTCTTTTTTTTTCAGCTTCATAAGTAAAATGGTGTGGTTTGTCTTAGACCTCCCGGGCCAGGCAGCAGACTTCCAGCTTTAACATTTTGGTCCCTTAAAATGTAATTCCTACATGGTTCACCTGATAAGGATGTGAATACCCTCAAATTAAAGCTACAAGTGAGTCACATCTTGATTGCTTCATTTCAAGTCCATTGTGGTGGTTTACAGAGCCAACACGATGAAGATTGTGCCCAATGTCCAAATATATATTATGGACCTAACCAGTGTTGAGGGTAATGCATTACTGTAATCACATTACATTTGTCTGTAACGAGTAGTGTAAGGCATTACAGTCCCTAAATCCAGTAATCACATTACTACACATAATATCAAATGACCCATATCCATAACTAGGATGGGGCAGTGTAACATCTCAGTGTACCAGTCAAACAATGTGAACAGCAACTTCCAACTAGCAGATGTTTTTAAACAACGCCTCTTTACTGCTTAATGTGTGGTTCTGCTGCCACCTACTGCATAACATAGGAAATAATTCCAAGCCGATTACTGAACAGAACTCACATTCAGCATGGTTATATACAAGATTCAAGATTCAAGATTTTTATTGTCACTCCATGGTACAAGTACCACGTGTGAAATTCTTGTGCAGTGGACTCCGTTTACGACATAGTACAAATAGGCAACAGGCAATAAGTAATAGGCAATAAGAATAGGCATCAATAGGCAATAAGACAGCAATAAGGCAATAAGAAATAGGCATCTATAAGCAATAAGACAAGTCGGTGGCTTATACGACAGTGGCATATTCATTGCACATAGGTGCACATGTCATGTGCATACGTTAGACGTGTTCAGACATTCCAAATTCGACGTTTTATACATACATGTGCAAATAGCATGTACCTTATTAAACATACACTTAAATTTACAATTAAACGTTAGGCACCTTATTAAACATACACTTAAATTTACAATTAAACGTTAGGCATCCGTAATAGTAGCAGCTGCAGTACGGTACGGTACGACTACTGCACAGCTACTGTAGGCTATATGTTTCTACAGGAGGTAAAGTGACTTTAAACAATAACAAATGTGTTGTTTTCACCACAGATTGATCCATGTAGGCTGAGGGGGTAATATTTAGTGTACACATGCCAATTATCACTGTTGCACAATTGCTCCACAGAACCTAGAGCAAACATTTAACAATATTTGGGAGATAAACTTGGACAAGAATAAAAAGTGCTCGGTGTTGAAAACTAGGCACTATTTGGGAGTGCCAGGGCACCTGCATATGGGGTGCATGCAGCCACTTAGCAGGCTGTGGGGACCACACGCATCACAGACTCTGAAGGAAGAATGACTGAAGAGTCTCGCATTGAGGCTAATTATTGAGATACTCTGCTACTAGACAGCCAACAAATAAATATACATTGATGACAGCTGAAAAACAGTCAAGTCTCTACATGTCTGGAGCAAGAACTGTCCTTGTTGGCAACAACTTTGAAGGTCCCAAACTCACCAAAACGAGCACACTCGATCCCAACGTTCAACTTAGGTGCAAGGCCAAAACAAATCGTGTGCTTCGTGCTGAAACGCGTCAGTTGTCTGGACTACATTATGTTATTATATTATTAATGTAGTCGAGACAACTGACGCGTTTCAGCACGAAGCCCTTCCTCCCCACACACACTCTACTTTGCCGCTAGCTAAACAGCAAAGTCCTGCGGGGAGAACATAGGGATGACCCCCAAAATAATGATGTCGTCGGTTCCCATAAAGTCCAGGCATCAATTCCATCAACTGACACAAAAGACATCATGTGGATTCAAACGTTTGCCTGACCAGATTTAACTGCTAGCAAAGAAACTAAGTTAGCTAACGTTAGCTGCTAGCTAACGAATTAGCCTTAACGAGCCTAGCTAAGATTTTGACAGTTGACATTTCACATGCGCTCAGGTTGTTCACGTTAAGGGTCAAACAACGTTTGTGTTTATTGGACAAAAGTATGATTAAGCTTGATTTCCGTCGTGTTAACTCAATATTACTGGCACAAAAGTAGATTTTTACCTGAAAAGATCAATTCCGTTGCTGCTTTCTCTTGAGTGAACTGAAGTACAAGATCACATGTGATGATACTTAAATCTCACGCATTACGTCAACGTCAATATGGAAATGTGATGAGGGAAGTCGCAGAAATAGAGGGGGGGAGGAGGGAAGCCCAGCTCACAGGCCCTAGTGCACATCAACTTTCATTTACAGCCTTGATTCTCTATGTAGAAATACAATGGAATTATAATCTGGGCTCACTCTGCCTTAAAACACATGATCACAAAAGACCAACAAAAATGAAAAAGACAAGGTGTAATTACATTACAGTAATTATTAAAATATCTCATACAATATCCTAAATGTGTGTGATTTGGTGAAATATATAGTTAAAAAATACAGTATTTTGGGGGGACTGACAGTTTTTTCCACTTTCCCAGAGTCAGAAACCAATAAAGGCCTTCAGACAGACCTTTTTTTATGTAGGCCTATTTGGTTGAGTCTGAAGTAGCCTATGTCAAACAGCAATATCAGGCTATCTTGGCTCAATTGTTGAGTGTCTCTGGGATCAAATAACATAATCATGAGGAATTGAACGAAGGGGGAACGAGTTGGGCGACCTGTCGCAGTTTTAAAAATGTAAACAGTCAGGCGGCTAGTCAGACACTCAAGCCTCTCAAAGCTCAGGCTCCATAGGGTTCCATTGCCGTTGCCACCCAGTGATGTGGTTTGTTTACCAAAATGCTGCTCGGCTGATCCCTCATATAGGCAGAGTAAACACAGGTGCAACCAACTCACTAATTAGGGCCCCAGCACTGGAACACCTATAAATGGACTGGAAGTTGAAAACCCTCATTGTTTTGGTGCGCCTGTGCTACTTCCTGCCCTTTACACAAAATGGATGCTGTGAAAAAGGCCTATCAGCACGCGCGCGCGCGCGCGCACACACACACACACACACACACACACACACACACACACACACACACACACACACACACACACACACACACACACACACACACACACACACACACACACACACACACACACACACACAGTCAGGTAGGCCTACTGATCCTTCTCCCATTCAGTTCTATGTGGGCTGCTTGCTGAACATTAGACAAAAATACATTTTCTTCACATGAAAAATGTGTAGGCTATATATATATACATATACATATATATATATATATATACATATATATACACATACACAGATCTATAGGAAAACGTCATTCATAAATCTGTCAAAAATGTGTAGTCTATACCAGTATTTATTTAACTTGAACATATAAAGGAATCTTTCATTTTGGTAGTATATATATATATATATATATATTAGGGCATTCACGACTAGTGAATTTTACTAGTCGACTAGTCGTTGCTAAAGGTAGTCGACTAGTCTTTTTTTTTTTTTTTTTTTAATAAAAAAAAATAATAATAATAATCTTTAAGAAAGAATATGAGGTATTTACATGACATACAGTACATGGATTATCATATCCCAAATCCCATCATCAAAACACAACAAAACAAAACAAGAAAACTGCATAAGATACACAATAATCCAATAACAAACAAGACTATTGGACTATTGGACAAACAACCAAACAAAAACAATGCATTCAGCTTCTATCCTGATAAGCCTAATGACATTGGGGTAAATAGTTCTTAAAGTCAAACTCTGTATGTGGTTGCCATATTTTGGGGATGTCTAAGAATCTGCCTTTGCTCTTGTAGTAAATGTTATCCAACGTATGGTAGCTTGAGAGTTAATTCCACCAGTGAACTACAGCTGGGGGATTGGATGCTTTCCAATTTAAAGCTATGCATTTCCTAGCTGCCAACAGGGCAAGATCTATGTATTTACTTTGAATGCATTGTTTTTGTTTGGTTGTTTGTCCAATAGTCTTGTTTGTTCTTGGATTATTGTGTATCTTATGCAGTTTTCTTGTTTTGTTTTGTTGTGTTTTGATGTTCTTTGTGGGGGATATGGGATATGATAGTCCATGTATGTCGTGTAAATACCTCATGTTCTTTCAGATACATTTTTTTTTTTTTTTAAAGACTAGTCGACTACTAAGCACAGTGTCGACTAGTGGTTTTACTAGTCGACTAGTCTGTGAATGCCCTAATATATATATATACTGTATATATATATACTGCCACAAATCTGATTTGGGCAAGTGTTCAAGTCGGATCTGTGTGTCCAGATACAATGAGCCAACATTACAATGTTTCTGGCAGTGTTTGCATGTCTGCTCTCTGCTTTTCAAGTCCCCGCCCCCTGCGAAAGCCACTCAAATGTGATTTGGGTGATAGCAGAGATGACTTCCTCTGAGGTTACATACATGAAATAGAGAACAGCTTTTCATTGGATTGACACGTGTTCCACATATACACTACACAGCTGTGTGGAAGATGATGCAACTCTACTTGGTTGACTCAAACCAACCGACATGACGAACTGTCAAAGTCACAATGAATGACGATCAGCCTGGTTGTGTTCGTATCCCTCCTCACCTCTTGCTCTACTGCACCTGTTTTGTGCAGTGCAGGCGCGATGCCTCAGTGTATCCAGCAGAGAGCGCTGCCACTGTGTGTGGAACATGGTGTGGAATCAATAAATAAATGGTTGTGTATTCAAATTGAGCAAAGCACTCTGCTTTTAACTTCTGATTTATAGCAGATGCTACAGACTGTACGGTAGTTTGTTGGTTTGTTGCTTGCTTTCTCTCTATGGCCTTAGCTTAGATTAAATTAATAACATCTCTGTATCTTATTAACATATTCTTCTCACAATCAGTTTGAAGTTTCCACACATCTAAATAGCCACTTTAGACAGCTGAAAACGTCCAACAGTCCCTTTAAAAACCTACAAGTTGTTTGGGTATAAGTTATTGGTAACTCATACATGCTTGGTGGACATGCAGTGCATGGAATTATATGATTTATGGGCATCTGGGTAGTGCAGAGGTAGATTCCCTCCCTGCCTACATGTACCAACACGAGGGTCGCAGGTTCGAGCCCCCGTGTTGCCTCCGGCTTGGTCGGGCGTCCATACAGGCACAATTGGCTGTGTCTGCAGGGTGGGAAGCCGGATTAAGGGTGTGTGTCCTGGTCGCTGCACTAGCGCCTCCTCTGGTCGGTCGGGGCGCTTGTTCGGGGTGGAAGGGAACCAGTGGGAATAGCGTGATCCTCCCACATGCTGCGTCCTGCCGGTGAAACATGTATCGGAGGAAGCATGGTGCTAGTCTACGGCTCTCCCCAGATCGGCAGAGGGTGACTAAAACCGGGGTTACACTGATACCAGATGATGGAGTTGACTGTATACTGCTCCTTCCTGTTGCCATACATGATGGCGTTCTGCACCTCTGGCAGGGTGCCACATGAGACTGAGGACAGAGACAGAGTTGAGATGGAATCATTTCAAAGTATGGTCCAATTACACGTATACAAATAGAGAGCCCCAGGGATGACGTATTTTTGTAGTCGGAACGTGGAAGTCCCGGACTTCCGGGTTCTTCACTGTTTCTCCCTATGGGATTTGAATAGGTTTTAGGCGCGATGCTTCAAATAAGGTCTCTGGGCAACGCAAGCTTAATCAAATGCGAACCAGTGTTCAGCGGGATAATCTTCACACATGAGGACTACTTTTATGAGTTTTGAAGTGTAAATGCGAGCCCTAGAAGTAAAAAGCTTGTGGTAAACTAATCCAGAACTACACACAGTGTCGCATAGGCTTCCACGTCACGTCACCGCTCAACCTGGAGTGTTGTTGATGTGTGCGCTGCTGTGCACTGATTACCCCGGGCTGAACCAGGTGAGGGAAAGAGAATTTCCGTGTTGTCCTTTGAAGTGGTGACATTATTGACGTATAATATCCCCGTCGACTCAACAGTGTAGTCTCATTTAGCTGTTTGCTAGCTAGCCGCCCTTTTAACGGCACGTAAAAGCTTAAAGTCGAGCTGAACCCAAAAATGACTTATTTTCTTTTAGTTCAAATACCTGGGTATGCAGTGCACCTATTTAATAATGTATGCCAAAAAAATCACAACAATCTAATTTCTTTCGTTTTTCACACTTTTTCACATCAAAAGTTAATTTTTCAAGATTTCATTGATAACAGTAATGTACAGTTTGCTGACGTCACCTAGTACTATCAAATTTCTATCCCATTTCAACCAATCATATCACGACATGCAGCTGTCAATCAAATCTTCATTTCAGGATAATTTTCTCTTCCAAATGAAGTAGAAAATGGCCCCTAGTGCCTGTCATCTGGCAGAATTCCTATCCCATAAACTAACTACTAACTTGGCCAATTGTTAGAAACATGAACAAAAAACAAAAACTATAATCTCTAAGAATGCAAAGAAATGTAACTGGCTCGTTAAAACGCGCATTCCAGGGATATTGTATTTACGGCAGCGATAATGGCGCGCGCATCCGAGAGCTTGGTTGTCAGGGGTCGCACTTCGGAGATTCCAGGCCGACGTGCTGCACTCTCCGCTCGGCAACACGAAGGCAGCTGGCTTCGCTGAGCTCCACTCCTCCCGTCCAAAGGCTCTTCCCGAGGGGAGCGCCACAACACACTGAATCCCACTTGATTTGGAGGTGGAACACGCCAGAATTGGCCAAAGCTCAATCCAGTCCCCAGAATTGTCAAATAAAATCATCGACATGATACTATGACCCGCCTCTCAACCTGTCATCTTAGACAAACTATGTTTTCAGTCTGAAACGGACTCATATGCACGTGACGAACAGGTTCAGTTCGACTTTAAACACTCATAAAAGTGGTCCTCATGTGTGAAGATTATCCCACTGAACACTGGTTCGCGTTTGATTAAGCTTGCGTTAACCCAGAGACCTTATTTGAAGCATCGCGCCAAAAACCCATTCAAAAATCCCATAGGCGAAAACAGTGAAGAACCCGGAAGTGTTAGCATCAATGTTTTCCGGACTCATTCCTGGGGCTCTCTATACAAATAGTATAATAGCCATATCCAGTGAAACTAGCAGTGGATTGGTGTTGCAGTAGTACAGTATTTAAAGTCTCTGCTGTAGCAGCAGCAGCACACCTGGGCCTTTCTTGCAGGTGAAGGGCAGGTGGTAGTTGCAGGGCACGTCACTCCACTGGCCGCTCTCGTGCCAGATCATCACCACACAGTCTTCTTCAGAGTTGAAGTAATAGACTACTTGCACAACTCCACTACTTCCTGAAATGAGTAGGGCATCTTGGTTTCCTGTCCTCCACTATTGGATGAACTGATTAATGTCAGGTGTGCCTGATCACTGTTGTTGTGACTGCAGCAGTCAGGCACACCTGACATTAATCAGTTCATCCAATAGTGTAGGACAGGAAACCAGTATGCCCTACTCATTTCAGGAAGTAGTGGAGTTGTGCAAGTAGTCTATTGTCCGGCTGGTTCGGCCTCCAGTTCACAAATTGCTGAGGAGGGAGAAGAAGAAATGACAAGTTACTTTTCCACAAAAGATAAATCTACACTCAGAGAAGAAACAAGTGGGGGCTCACAGCTTTAGCTTGTAATTTTGTTTAAAGGTCCCATTCCGTGCAAAAGCTGTTTTTACTTGTAAATGCATATATACTGCTGTCATCCCTCCCTGTAATGAGTGGTCACAAGGTCACTTTAATCCAGGTTTTAATACTTATCAGTGTGCTTATTTCTGGGTCTGGTGAGACTTGGTTTTCTGCAGGAGCAGTTAGAAGCGGTAGCTGTGCAGGCACCGGTGCCAACGCGAGGAAAAGCACCACCAACATGGGGGTGTTTGCTAGCCACCGTGGGTGTTAGATGAAGATTAATTGGCATGTTATTTTCTCCTCGTTTGTAAGGGGAAATGCAATGATAGATGGCTGTATTACAGGGGTCTAATGTGCTGAGAGAGACAGTGCAAGCGTGTGTACAGTACGAGTGTTTCTGCACGTTGACCAAACGCCACCATTTATCATATTAGTCGATAGTTAGCATAATGCTGCACACACGGAAAGATTCCACTAGCAATGCATAGGGCTGATTGCTTGCAGGCGTGCCTGCACCAAATCCTCTGAGCGGCACCGGGTGCCACACTGCGGATGGGCATATGAAGCGAGGCAGAGAGACAGATGGAAGAGGTGTTTGTAGATGTAGAAGACAGAGCTAACACTTCAGGTAACTATATCAGGCAACTCTCATTAGAGGGATTGTCTGCAGTTCAGTACATGACAGCCATGGCGTATCTAGGATCCGACCGAGTGAGCCCGGCTCCGAACTGCACTAGTTCAGCTACAACAACAAGGGGAGCTGTAGGGATCGTGTTGTGCCAGAATGTCTGTTCTGTGGGAGGTGACGCTGCTGCTTCAAAACCCAGCTCAGCATGGTAGGGCCTCGTTTTTCAACACCGGAGCGCTCCACCTAAACCTCAGCGACGCCGGGACAAAGCAGGCTTCATTAGACGATCGATGCACACACATCTACTGTGTGTGTGTATATATACACACACACACACACACACACACACACACATCTACTGTGTGTGTGTGTGTGTGTGTGTGTGTGTGTGTGTGTGTGTGTATAATGACTGTGATATGTAGGCTACAACTTGACATAACAAAAATACTCCACATCATTTTTCCATCTTTTCCTGCTTAGCCCCCCTGTATGTATGTAGAGCTTTGCTTTTCATTGAAGACAGTTGAGATCCGATGTGAGTGACATGCAGCGTATTCAGAGTAGTATTATCTCAAGGTGTATTCTGAGATGTTCTTTCATGTGAGGCAGGCTCCATTGTATCCTCTGATCACAGTCATCTCAAGACAGATTAGCCGGCATCCGTCACAAAGACTGTGCAGTATGGAGCCTATGAGCTCCAGCAAGGAAGGCAGAGCTGCACATCATCTGCTTTAGGTGCAGATTCGGAATAATCTGCAATATTTGCTAAGAATGCACAAGACGACGCCAGGGCTATTGTTTTATAATGCGGGAGACATCTAAATAGAACAATGGCAGTTCTGTAATCACGTCATCTAGTTCAATAGTGATGCAAAAGTCTTGTCAGCTGAGGACATAAATCCACCATCACCATTGCATGAAGGGGATTGACGTGCAAAAAAGCCAAAGACCATGCATGAGAAGAAGGGAAGAATCATCAGAGCTGAGATGGTTTGATGAGGATGGAGACTGGGGCATGGGTGGGAGTGGAGGAAAGGCTCAGAATTACAGTATCACATGCATTTGGAGGCAAATTGGTAATGTCAAAATATTAGCTCATGCTTAAATTTCAATGCAATACCTATAAATGTGGTTAATCTCATATAGCATTGCAGCAAATATGAAGTTATTAGTTGTCATTTAGGCATCTGCAGAGCATATCCAATTATATACAATAAGCTGTGATATGTTAGCAGTCGCTCATCCAGGTCCTCAGTCAAACTAAAGCATTGTGATAAGCACTTCAAAAAGTCTAACTCTGACAAGTCAACAGACATGAAATCACTGGAGGCCACATGAAAAATTCACAGTAAAAATGCAGTAGCTGCAGCATTGATTTTTCTTCTCCCCTGTCCACAAGATGATTTTGGAAGCCATGCTACTATATCATTAAGGCAGTTTAGCTCATGATTCGATCAACTCAAAAATGGCAGGGATGATGCCTGCCGTAACATCTCAGTAGTAGTTTTCCTGTTACGGGGGCGGTCCTGTGCTACAAGTATGTCTGCCTTTCGTCAGAAGTGGTGCCAATGCGACAGAGAGAACGACATGCAACATGGTGTGGAGATGCATCGGAGCGGTGTCCTCCGTCCCTCCAGGGCAGAGATTACAATGGGCCTCTCTGTAATAGCTCTGGGCAGGAGGAGGAGGATGACATGACTCTTTTGCATGCATGGGAGACACTCAAGTGTGTGGGTGATAAGCAGCATGGCAACTAACATCACACAAAGTGGTTACTTACAGGTAGTAAGTGTAGGAGTGATAGGTTCTTCTGCCGAGTGGGGTGGTGGACGGTAGGATTTAAGCAGTGGAGGAGGGGGGGAGGGGATGGAATGACAAGGAAAGAAAAAGTCAAAAATATATTAATGTTTGAAAAAAAGAGTAGAAATGAACAAAAACCAGATAATGGTGGCACACGTGGAGGTAAACTAGTGGACGTGATCGGGGCAGAGAGGTGATCGCTTGGAGTCATGTCATGCTTTGGGGCCTGTATAAGTAGACCGTAGTTGTAAGTCTGTACAGAAGAAACTATCTTTAACGTTGCATTCAAATATCAATATTGGGCTGGACTACAGCATGTCATGGCAATTCAGGAGTCACCGTTGACAACCACGCTGGCATTACATCCCCTTTCCAAACATGTCACTTTAAACACATATCAAAATGACTATCTGACCTCCAAGGTTGACAGTGAGTGAGTGGTGTGAATGTCCAAGCACAACTCTTATTCCCCGTCTGTTAAAGTATATTACAGCAAATGTAGCCAATTAAGTCATCTCCCTCTCTTGTTTGATTAAGGCAAATTGAAAACAATTCTATTATTTCTACAGTCTCTGTGTGCTGATGATCACACCCACCCACTCATCATTGTGCTACGCAGACGGGTTCTTGCTGCAGGAAACAGATCATAATTCTGATACGGTCAAAAATAAACAGGCTACATAATGATTATATTAGCTAGGCGACTCTTCCTTCCCTCTCAGATTCATCTACTCTATTGACCTTCACTCTCCAACGCAAGCCAAGCAATCTAACATCAGAGGAGGAGAACGCACTGGGAGAAGTATAACTAATAATTAAGTTTGAGTGGGAAATTGTTGTCAAGGTATTTTCTTGCCCACTCTCTTTTCAAACGCGATATTGAAGGGAGCAAGCTCGCGTCGTGGCGCCCACCGAAATAATCTTGAGTAAACCCACAGAAGCTGACATTGTGTTGCAGTATTTCCGTCCTCGGTGTGGACAAAGGAGGGTTGATATTTACTGAGCTTTAGTTCCTTTGATTGCTGGGAGATGTACTGAGGACCTTTCTCCAGTAGGGGGTCCAGGGCTAATGTCCACTTTGCCTCCAGCTACAATACGCGATCACCCCAGCGATCTTCACCGTCTGTTTCTCTGGCTCCACCGCGTCAGGCTTGTGAGTGGCTGCTCCTGAAAACACATCACAGTATACAAAGATACAAAGATATAACAATCCAGAAAAGTAGAATTAATATAATACAATGGGCCATGAGTCAAAGCCGAACAGTTATTAATCACATAGAGTACACATCTACAGTATGTTCTGTATACAGTATTGACTCTCATTGATTTGATTGAGCTTTAGGGAAGACCGAAACGATGATCAATATATAGGTATTCTGTGGGCCGTAAATATCAATACACATGTAGTGGTTCAGAGCAATCACAATGTTGATTCTCTGAGAAAGTGACTCCGTGTTGTCTTCAGGACTCCACCCTGAGTGGACCTAGGAGGCTCTGTGGACCAGGCTGTCCTGCAGGAGATAAGTACACACACCATCTTTACCCTTGGTTAATCATGTTTGGGGCAAATGGTTGCTGGGCTGCAGAGCGATGTGGGTTGCTAGGCGGGTAAAGATAATACCCAAGGAGATAAAACAGCCCGAAATAAGCAAAACATTAAATATCAGCTCAGGAGGAGATAGCCAACAGAGAGAGGGAGACGGAGGAAAGCAGCTTGTTTTAACAGCGTCTGCTCCCTGGAAAGTGATAAGAAAAGAACTCTGAGGAGGGGGAGAACGTTGCTAGAATCACAACTGTCCACCTGAATACCACCATTATTCCTTGTCACCAGGGGTAAATTTAGAATGACAAATTGTTATGTCAGACAAATCTGTTGGAGTGGGCTTCCTCCTCTCCTCGGTGTGGCTATATTCCCTCCGTATCAAAAGGTAAATATCCATCCTGGGCTGGTTGTGACATATTGTTCTTGCTCTGCCGTGCCGTTATCAACCACCAGGCCTCCACTTAGATAGAAGTGTTTAAGGCAGACCGGATGACATATTAGCAATCACGCCTGGACAGATAGAGCTGATTTCCTCTCCAATATAGACACTGTTGTTACCGGATAATCTTACAGCCGCTTGGGGTGAGACATCCCTGTTTGTTGCGAGTTCTCTATGTTCACTGCCACAAGTCAATATTTTCCACTCTAGCCTGAGAGAACTAGGGATAAAAAGTGATTCCTACAGTGACTACACAGCAAATAGAAACTGAATTTTAATAGTTTGCATATGACGATGCTACACTCAAGAGAAAATTCCCCGGATCTACACGATGAGCACTTCAACATCCCTTAGTGTGTTTACAGTTGTCACAACTGCGGCAAACCAACAATTAATCTCCCCGAAATAATGAGAAATATTCATGAAAGGGGATTAACGCTTGTCACAAATCTCCAACACTGACACATCAAATGACGATCGCACCTCAAACAAGTCTTTCATGTACAGTAATGCCGGGAAGATGCATCAAAAGGTAGGAGACAATGTCTGCAACTCTTTGATTTAATCACACTTGTATGCAACGGCAAGGCAACAAACAAAACCACATGCATGCAATAATTCCATTCCTTTGCGCCCCCTTGAGGAAACCTCAGTATGGCCCTTACACTAACCATCTAATGGGTAAACCCCGTTGTGGAGAGAATAATTGAGATGTCGGGAGAATGTGCAGAGAGCTAAGGGTCTGACCTGTTAGTTGGTTGTCACTGGCCGCTGCGGCGATGCGGATGTAGGGGGTTGTGAGCTGAGTCACATGGCAGCTGAGTATAGTCAGTGGATCCAGGAAGGCATGCAAGTAGAGAGAAAGAAGAGGGGGAGAGAGACAGAGACAGAGAGAGAGAGAGAGGCCACACTGAAGCTGAAAACAGCTTTACACACAGTTCCAATCATCATGCAACATTGAAGCACAGAGAGAGACCCATTACAGTACATTATTAGGCTACGTTCACACAGCCATCCTTAGTGCTTGAATCTAATCTTTTCCCCCCTAAGTGACTCAGATCAGTCTTTTTCATGACTGTGTGAACAGCACAAGTCACATTGAAAGTGACTTTTTTAAAGATGACCGGGGCTACTTTCAAATGTGGTAAAACATCAGATTCGAATCTGATGTTTTTGAAAGTGACTCCGGTGTGAACAGACATCTGGCCCATATCTGACTTAATGCTTCAATGTGACTTCTTCTTCTTCTTCTGTTGAGTTTTATGGCACTTGGCATCCTTAAATGGTGCATTACCGCCACCTACTGTATTGCTAAAACTATAGTGCAAATCCAATATCAATAAAAAGTGTCCACCCAAAATGCGCCCATTCACCCCAATATCCATACTGTGGCCCAGACCAGTCATCTAGGCCGAAGCGAACGCTTCATTCAGCGTTTTCGTCAAGTCATCTCCCGAAATGTCAATTATTGAAGTTTATGTGAGGAGGTGTAAAATAAAACCCCCTCTGATAGGCTAAAGTTAACAAATGATCATTGTCATCACAGCAGCTTCCTAATTTCATGTATCAGTCAAGTCAACATCAGTCACGTGGGGTCACTGGGAGGAAGAAAACAAACACACCCAGCAGCGTGTGGCAAAGTACCTCCTCACATAAACTTCTTCTGGTTTGTTGCTCTGCCAAAAAAAGAAAGACAAAGTGGGAATGATGACACTCCAAAAACACCTTTTCAAAGATTAGGAGGGAAAGACTTTACCTCAACTCCACCATGTTTGTATTAATGGCCAACAAATACAGTTTATTATTAAGATCATAAAGTATTTTGGCATATGGCTTTATCAGAGCATCCTTCATACTGTATGGACTCACTTCATCCACACAGATAAACATGGTCACAATTGATTGATTACATGTATTTGATAATTCATAAAAAGATACATACAGTGTCCAGCAGGAATACATACATGTACATTTAAATCACACTTAAATACACACAGAGATACTCACATAAAAACAACAATAGTGTCCAACCTACCAGCAGTACATGCTCCAGTAGGTCGATGTATCTAAGGAGGGAACAAGATATAAGACCTACCAAGCCATCAACCCGGATACATCTGTTCACCCACTTTATACCAGCAAGACACAGCGTACATTGGAGACTACCTGCGAATAACCATCACAAGGTTCAGACTGTCCTCTCACAGACTGTGAGTAGAGATGGGACGGTGGAGTCGTACACCACCAGAACAACGGGTGTGTTCTTGTAAGACTGGCATCCAAAATGAAGAACACATATTGGTGTGCCCAGGCTGTCACGCAGGACATTTGTGTAAAATACTGTAAGGACATGACTCCACTGAACTGAGCTGACTTTTCATCAACACTAATAAAAGAACCCTAGTGATGATACATGCCTGCCTTGAGCTATTAGAGCACCAGCAAGCTTCTATGGAGTGATGGTATTACTTTGTGCTGTCAATTGTACTGAATTACTTTTTATTACTTTTACTTATGGGTTTGTCATATTCATGTGTTTTCTTTTTTATGTTTGGACCCAAATGTTTTAACTATTTGTGTCAATAAAAATAACTAACTATCCTGTTGTACACTCTGTTCCAAACATCAGGGCTCTGTTCCTCACCTCACCACTGACCTCCGGATGGTACGCTGCTTGCTGAAGGACAGTAACACATTACTCACGGGTCAATGGGAGCATAACTATACAACTTTACTTTGATGAGTCAAACTCACTGGGGATTGTAAAGTCATTAGAGTCAATGCTGTGGAAAAATATACATTTAACCCATTGATACCTGATGCAGAATTTGTGTGTGTATCCCTTTAAGACCGCGGACCGCGTCATGCGGTTCGTGGTCTTAAAGGGATACACACACAAATGAGGGATATACACGCAAATGCTGCTTCAGGTACCGAAAAAATTTGAAAAAATGGCCATTCATGTACTCCTCGGATGGTCCTATTTTCAGAGTTGGTAAGTAGTTCTTCTGACGTTGGTGTGTTCATGTGCTTGTGGTGTCAAAATGATCGCAATGCGTCAACCAAATCAGGATTGATGCTAATAGGTATCCTTTCTAACTAATCTAGGCCACTCGGACCGCAAGTAACGTTAAAACCATATTACAAATGACATGTGAGCAAAATAAAAAGGTTCTTGTCATCAACAAAGCATCTACTTTTGTCTGCCATGTTTGTTTTGTTCGCCATGTTACAAATTGAGGCATTTTAACAGGAACAACGGGACTTCTGAGTCCTGCCTCAAGTGGCCATTCGAGGAGTTACAGCTTAAACAAAGACTTCCATCAGTGGAAAGGGGGTGGGGTTGTTTACTGGTTATGAGCTGTTGTGTGTGTCGGGGTAGAGGCGGACCTTACAGGTGGTGAGCATGTCAGACATGGCTTTGCAGCTGAGGTTGGCTGTGTGGAGGACGTCCTCCTGCCGGGCAGAGTTCCATCTCACTGGCTTTATGTTGGCCTTTTGGTGATGATACTGTATATTATGAACACGAAATAAAGGATTTACACAGTTGAAGCATCTTCATACACGTTGGGATGTTTAAAGAAATCTGGTAAATTATGTCAATAGCTTTTAGCATTCTGAGCGTGCAAAATGAGTATAAATAAAATCTTACATTGAACAGACTAACAGAAGTTTTATTGTGTACAAGTACTCTTAATTCTTGCTACTCCAATTTGTTTTTAGTAGGACCCACATTACCATCACAGCTGAACTAACAGTGCTGAACACACTAATATTAACTCAGATTGAAAGTGATTGTAAAATATTTAAATGCATTCAGAAATGACTTGGCTGAGAGTGCTGTGAATGTGTGTGTTCATTTAACAGTCCTCTGTTCTCTCTCTTAAGAAAACACCGGGGACAAGTCCTATGGGACTACTGATAAAAACCCAGCTTATCACCATCACAAACGTAATGGGGTGTGCTGGTCCAGTGTCAGCCTCTTAAGCTAGGCAGACATGGGAGTGCGTTTCTCTGATTACCCACTATAGCAATGAAAGTGAATGTGAACAGATCAGCAGGGTAACTAAACAGTGTTGGAAAGGATATATGCTCATAAACGTTTAAATGTAGTGAGACTAGTGAGAAACAGACTGTTGTTCAATAACTATCTTTTCACCTGTCGGGTTCAATCAAAATAATGAACCACTGAAAACATCATTCACTGTCAATCAATACATCTATCTGGGCGATAAGAAGACATCAAAGGGATCTGACAGTCCTGCATGTTTGTAGTGTAACATCCACCCACCCATGTTTCCATATTCACGTGTCCCCCCGCTCGCACCGTCAGTTCCTGTTTGATGCACTCTGTGGTGGCCTCCAGCGCCCTGGTGCCCCGGGTGGCCTCGTCCTCCACAGCCTTGACCGTCTTCAGCAGGGACGTTACATTGGTCACCATCACCTGAGCATGACGGGTACAGGACGCAACACAACGTTAAAAAGGATGCAGTGGGTGATCCCATTCAAATGAACTTTTAGTGCTAATTAGAGAAACAGGAGTTTTCCCAGCATGTTCATGTCACAAACCTCCAAAGAGACAAACAAGTGACCACAGACCTCCATGTGCTGAGATTTTGTTTTTTGCTCAGGCAACCCAGGAATCCTCTCAAGGACCCCTGGGAGTCCTGGGATCCCCATTGAGAACCACTGCACTAAAATGTTTGCCACAGAACATAATATAATGAATATGTCAAGGGCATAACCAGTTGGTACAGTGCGTGACATTGTGAATAGTTACTGTGCCAAATACATCATTTAGCTGATCATTACATCACATTTTGTCATTTAGCAGACACTTTTATCCAAAGCGTCTTACAATAGCACATGGTGGCGCAGTTGGTAGCGCTGTCGCCTCACAGCTAGAAGGTCCTGAGTTTGATTCTCACCTGGGACGCTGTGGGCGCTGGAGTTGTGACCCCCCCATATCTTCAGTGCCTACTGCCCAGGTGGGCTATCTCGTCGAAAGGGCCTTTGTGTGTGGAGTTTGCATGTTCTCCCCGTACCCCCCAGGGGGTTCCTCCGTACATAACCCCCCACTAAAAACATGCAGAAGATCGTCATCCGACCAGTGACGACAACATCTGAAGTTGGTCCAATGATGGTCCAATGATGGTCCCCGGGCGCTGGAAAGAAAAAGCGACCACTGCTCCTGGCCTGCCCCCTGGAGGAAAGGACAAGCCTGGATGGGTCAAATGCAGAGGACATATTTCACCAGCCACCGTCAGCATGTGTGTGTGTTCTCTGTGTTGTGGCCGCATGCATCTGTTGTAGTGTTCGTGTGACAATAAAGACGGGCTTCCGTCTGAAATCGTGTTGTCAACAGTAGTGAAGTCAACTGTGCAACACAGTCTACGTCAACTAAGAATTAAAAAAATAATAAAGTAGCATTTTGTTTGAAGAAGGAATAAGTAGCATTAGTTGTTGTTTGGAGCTCGTTCCACCATTGTGGCGCCAGGCCAAGAAGGGTTGTGACCGGGGATGAGTGACTTTTGAGCCCATGTAGGGAAGGAGGGGTGAGGCAAGGGTGGAGGGAGTGAATCGAGGTTTAGAACCTGATGAGATAGGGTGGGGCAGTCTGGTGTGCTGCCCTGTAAGCGAGTACCAGCGTCCTGAATTTGATGTGTGCTGAGATAGGAAGCCAGTGAAGGGACCAGAAGATCATCCCAGTGGCAGTACTTCTTACTCCCATGACAACACTCAACAACACTCAAAGTCGATGGTCTGAGCCAAATCTAAGCTTAGGTCCATCAAAAGAAGAGGACCACGATCAACTGGGAAGTACACTTTCTATCCATTCTAATTAGGGGTGTCAAAAATAATCGATTATAAGATGCATCGCGATGCGGACCTGCACGATTCTGCATCGATTCACAAAATGTTGTCAAAAATAGATAAAAAAAAAAAAAAAAAATTAGATAATCAAATAAAATATAATGGAAGTACATGCAGTTGTTTATTTTAATTATGGATCATAATACAATGCAATTCTAAATGCACTTTTATTTTAAAAGTAGCCACACAGTGAGAAGAATTAATTAATACACAGGACAAGATGTTACTATCCCTTGTGCCAAAATCCAAGGAAAAACACATTTAGAAGCCCAATCCAGAATAAAACAAGCTAACAGGCTAACAAACTAATAAACAAGACACAAATCACCAGTTACCTACCCTAGCCAACAGCAGTATGAAGCATGTCATTGGGGTTTTCAAGTGGGCACCTTCCTTCACCGACGTTTCGTTAAGTTAGGCCCACGACACCTCAAGAAGGCTTAACGGTGTAATCCAGCGTCCTGGAAACACCCCCCTCCATGCTACCACTGCACAACTGCATATTACCTCACTATCTAAGCCTAGCTATCCAGGTCGGTTCGGTATGACATTCCTGACTACACCACCACTGTCAATGATTCAGCCCTGTTGATGCGGAAGGGTTAACCCTAGAAAAAAAAAGTGAGAAAAAAAATCATGTATTCAGGAAAAAAAGTGATTAATCGATTTAAGATGCATCGCGATGCATCGATAATCGTTATCGAATCGAATCGTATCGAATCGTGAGGCCAGTGAAGATTCACAGCCCTAATTCTAATGCAATGGACAGAAGGAAAGTTTCACTTCACTTTATATTGTAATATTCACACTAGGAGCACTGTGTGTGGGTCGTACCATCTCATTGTTCTTCCTCCCACACTCGTGTGTGTGTGTGTGTGGGGGGGGGGGGGGGGTTGGGTGGGGGGCAGGACACTTACATGTAGCTCTTGCTCATAGATTCCCATTCAAAATGTATTTTTAATTCCAGGTGAACCAGCTCTGATCTAAGTATCTATTTTGTGTAATTGTTAATCGTGTGAAGATGTTAATCTTGTCTAGTTGGCTGCCTCCACTGCTAGCATAATGTACAATTTACATTTTGCTGGGCAGCGGTGGGCAATTATTTGTCCTGGGGGGCCACATGAGAAACCCAGATTGTTGCCAGGGGCCAAAGAAATATTGTCATGCTGTAACCTCTAATTTGATCACTAGATAAAATTATAGAAAACATACTGTGCACTTATTCTTCAGAATTTATTATATTGAAAATCACTCCAAACAGCCAATTTTGGCTTTTCTAGCATCATAAGTAAAATGGTGTGGTTTGTCTTAGACCTCCCAGGCCAGGCAGACCCATCATGCCCCCGGCATCTGGCCCTCGGGCCGTATAATGCCCAGGTCTGATGTCAATGATAACAATTAGTAACTAATGTATGTCATGATAAGCATAGAGAGTGAGTCAGCTGTACCAAACACGTACCTGGATGGCCACAATTGATTAAATTTTAATTAAGAAGGAATGCATGAGACTGCTTTGCTTATTGCATTTACCCATGAGGAAGCAGTACATGGAAGTGACAGATAGGGGGAGCACAGCACCAGCACAGAAAAGGCTGCAGCTAGAACAAAATGCTTTACAATATTGTTGACCACAGGAGCTAGAAACTCATGAGGCATGTCCTCCTCAGACCGTTAAAGGACGACCACGGGTCTGATGCTGTTATCCTGCAGCTCCTCGGCTCCTCTGTGCTGTCATGGAGTGTGACGCTGAGATGTTTCAGGTGATCATGAACAGTGAAGAGTGTTGTCAGTCAGCAGACTCTGAACACTGCACGTACTGTACGCTGCTGCCCCCAGTTCACACTGTCTACTCCCTGTTTTATCATCTAGGTTGGCAATATCCCAGGTCTCTGTTGTCTTGAGCAATACTTTACTGGTTATTTGCATCACTGGGTGTCTTCAGTTTAGCTTGTGTGAATATTTAATTTGTTTTCCAATAGCATAATTATGACTGATGAATGGCTTTGCCTGGAGGGGGAGGATGTCTGCTATACAGACAGCATAACTGTCTCTTTGTATAAACACTCACTAGATGCAGATTAGAGCTAGTGGGAACTATTTCAGTCCTTCATCTGCTATGAATCGGGCAACCAAAGTGGATTGTGGAACAAAGAATATAGCCAGAAGGGGTCAAATGAAAGAAAAACAGGCATTTGAGATTTGAGATATTTCAGATCAAAATCCAATTTGAATGTATGGCCTGTGGGGGCACTGTGGCTCCTCAGACAGACACTGGCATGTTGTGCAGGAGTGCAGACGTCTGGTACAGTGACACCAAAACAGCGTACCTTGGCAGCACCCTTCAGCTGGTACATACATGGGTCATCTGCTGCCTTGCCCGCCGCACACTTAGTGGCACTGATGAGCTGGGCCAGCGCTTTGGCCACATCTTTGACAGCGTTGATCAGAACCACCTAGAGAGAGGACACACAGATACACAAGGCGTTATCACCACTCAGTCTGGGAGAAGGAGAAAACAAGAAAATGACCATTGACAGTTCAGTCTCTCATGCTACTTCTTATGAGAGGCACATTGAATAAAAAGGACGAGGAGGAAATGATTCAGATTCAAAAAGCAGTCTGGAGCCTAAAGCTTGTATTATGCTCACCCTGCCGTGAAGGGCGCGGGGGTGGAGCGAGGGCCGGGCGCGTCAAATGACGTTTGTTGGGTGTGGTTGGGCGCTACCTCAGTCGGGCGCTCGCCTTGTGCCTGATTTTTTTTCTCACAGCGCGAGCAACGCACGGCTTCTCTCCAAACATGGCCGCTTTCAAGCCACTGAGCCCTGAACACTGAGCTGTGTTTTCGCCACATTTCTTGACCCATGTGGTAGGCTATAAACTTTGATTTGCAACTGTTCGTTTTTAGTCATTTCACCAAGTAAATGTGTTGTGTTGAGAGCATTATTGTAGTAGAGTAGGCTATCAGGGCTGAGAAGTAAAACGGCTTTCAGTAAAACAAGTTTGGTGATTCCTTCATGTGCTGATGTGCGGTCGTTTGAGAGTGAAAGCGCACTCAGTACTGCACATAATAGCGTTTCATTGCGACTTTTCCACGGGCTGTTCTCACTATTACCATTGTACAATACATGCTGATCACTTTCTGAGTATAATGGCATCAGCCCCAGCGCGAGGTCTGCACGGTGACTCACGGAGACTCGCGGGGCCACACCCCCACGGAGCTTGGTCGAGTATAATTCAGCCTTTAGCGGCTGACCTGTGTCTCAGGGATGTATCAAAGATGGCGACGATGATGAGTATCGGGATGTGGTGGCCAACTTTGTCACATGGTGTCAGCAGAACCACCTGCAGCTCAACGTGTCAAAGACAAAGGTGGCGGACCTGAGGAGGGTCAAGGCTCCGGTGACCCCTGTTTCAATCCACAGGGTCAGTGTTGACATAGTGGAGGATTACAAGTACCTTGGAGTGTACATTGACAATAAACTAGACTGGGCTAAGAACTCTGATGCACTCTACAAGAAGGGGCAAAGCCGTCTCTACTTTCTGAGATGGCTGAGGTCCTTCAACGTCTGCCGGACCATGCTGAGGATGTTCTATGAGTCGGTGGTGGCTAGTGCCTTCCTGTATGCTATTGTGTGCTGGGGCAGCAGGCTGAAGGCAGCGGACGCCAACAGACTCAACACACTGATCCGTAAAGCCAGGGACATTGTGGGGCTGGATCTGGGCTCTCTGATTGCGGTGTCAGAGAAGAGAACGTTGTCCAGGCTACGCTCATGAACAATGACTCGCACCCACTCCACGGCGTGCTAGTCAAACACAGGAGTACGTTCAGTGAGAGACTGATTCCACCTAGATGCAACACGGAGAGGCACATGAAATCATTCCTGCCTGTGGCCATTGGTCTATTTAATGCCTCTCTTAAAAGAGCACCTCGGAGACGCTCAGTCTCCCTGAGACTGAGCCAGCCGATAGGTTAACTGTGCCTGGCTGAGCCACGTGTAACGTATAGGGCAAGCCGACCTAATATAAGTCCAGGGTGCAATAATGATAATTGACACGGAATGTATACTTACTCCACGTATTTTGTATTTTGCTTACTTAGACATTCTACTTATTTTTGCTTCTATCGCATTTACTACTGTTATTCTATGCTATGTTGTGTTCTTCTGCTTATTTTGCTTAATATTGCATTTACTACTGTTTATTTTATGCTATGTGTGTTCTGTGAGCGAGCTACTGTAACTTGTCCCAATTTCCCCCCGGGGATCATTAAAGTCTTTCTGATTCTGATTCTGATTATTTACACAACACATTTCATAATAGTAAATTCACTGACTAAGCAGATGGATATGGTGTCATGGTGTAATTCCTTGTGTAATGTGTTGTCCACATGCAGCATGGTAACCAGGCTTTCAATATTCATCTCATCGACTTTATGGATGCATCATGCACCATCATGTAGCCTATTAGGTAGGGATGCACCGATCGATCGGCACGTGACCGGAAATGGCCGATTTCCACGTGATCGGCCTCGATCGGTGATCTGCGCCGGTCACTCTAAAATGCCGATTCTGTGAGCCGATTTTCAAGTGACGTGCGCGCACCCAAAAGCAGCGAGACCGAGACGGATGAGTTGCAGCCAAAACAAAAGCTGCCACTACACACATGCCACAGCATGTCTTCGTCAGTGTGGAGCCGCGGACTGGAGGGGCCGGGTAGGTTGTTTGGAGTCCACTCCAGTCTGAGTGGCTCGCTTCACCTCACCCCTCTTCCGTGACCAGCTGCACTCCACATCACCGCTGCTGCTGCTATCTGCCAGTTACGTTGTAACGTGGATACAGGAGAGGACTTTTGTTTCGTATTGCGAATAGAACAACGAACATAATAATAAAACGCATCGGACCAGTGTGCAAGGTTTACTGTGCGAGATGATTTTTTTTCGAATGGCGGATTAACTGTGTGTAAACTACGATAATCAAACTGAGTCAACTCAAACTCATTTCCTCATCTAGGCTACTCAATAACAGCCAAATCCACAACTGTAGAGTGGGCATGGCTTCGAAGGTCTCTGGGCTCCAGACCTATAGGCTATAAACTCCTTGTCCATGGATAACATTTTGACGTGTATTTATTTTATTTTATTCGTTTATTTGGTAGGGACATATACAAAAAAACATTAAACCCCATAGGGGAAGATATGCTTTGTAACAGATTCAGCCATAGGCTACTTTCCATCTGAAGCCCCTGTTCTGTTGCACGTTTTTTCTTTTGGAAAAGTAAATGCATGATAGCTGTGGGATATACTGGAATTAATTGTTTTATATTCATTGTATTTACACAAAAAAGAAAAGCTCTGTCCAGTAACCTGGAACACTTTTATTTTTAGATGTTTTTGAGTGAGATCGTCCTACCTCATGCAAATGATAAGAAATGTGACATGAATGTTAATTTTCTATTAAAGCAAAGTAAAAAAAAAAAAAAAAGTCAACGTTATTGTTCTTAGAAAGAAAATCGGAATCGGCAAAAATCGGTATCGGCAAATCAGACTATTCAAAAATCGGAAATCGGAATCGGCCAACAAAATCGCAATCGGTGCATCCCTACTATTAGGTACAAGGCTAATTCTTATCTTTTGGTTCCATTTTTGTGTAAAGCAAATTATTCCCATTAAGTAGCTGTGATTATCTTCGTCACTCGGCCTACGGCCTCGTGCCTACGACCGAATCACAGCAGTGCCGATATTAGCCAACAACCGCACTCCCTCTCGTGTGATATTGCTTAATTAATCAACATGCACACACCTATCGACAGACGTGCGCACGCGCACACACACACACACACACACACACACACACGTACGTACACACACACACACACACACACACACACACAGACAGACACACACCCGCAAGCTCCCATGCAGCCAGCAGGAGGCACTTTCATTATTGAATCATGGCATGAAAACATGCAGAGATGCTGTTCCCATTGGAGACTAACAGATGTGAGGCACTTTTGCACCTCTGAGATAACGAGTGTGACTTGGAGCTCCAGAAAGATGTGATTAGAAGATGCTCTTCCCTGTCTGCACTCTGTCTGCTTCACACCTCAGATGTGTTTGCCAACAGTTTGACTGTTAATTGGAGAAATAGTCTGATGGCGTACTACTTGCTGAGAGTACAGTAGCTTTGAAGGGTCAAGTTTCCTGCTTCAATGGCTGCTGACTTGTATTCATGTGCCTGGAGTGAGGCCGAGGTTGTGATGAAAACATTGCACACAAAAACAGGAAACAGTGGGTTAGAACGCAAGAAAAGGGAATCTTAATTAGAAGTTAATGGTTGTGGGTCCAAAATCCTGATTGCCTGAAAAAAAAAAAAATACATTTCACTTCCCTGGCTGTTGTAATCTCTTCCAATGTATTGTATCCCACTTGTTTTGGCACCACGTTGTGTGTGGCAGTCCGCCCAAACCAAGTTCCTTTCTATCATACCAGCTGCAGCATTCTACCAGTCAATGAAGGCTATGCTAAAGTGGCACCAGGTGCTGCTATAGTCTCGGCTAGCCCTGACTACATTTTATTGCGTTGCCAGTGCCAGAGAAAAGCTGCTGTTAAGTGCTAATTAAGACAGGAGGAAAACCCCCACATAAGTGTGAATTTAATGAACCAATCACAACCCAGGCATTCAAAAATAGGAAGCCGATGGGCAGAGCATGCACCCGGTCCGCACCTCACCTTGCCCATGGCCTCTGCGATGGAGTCCACCATGCCCACTTCACTGGCAGCCTCATTCAGTGTCACCATGATGTCATCGACCGCCTCCTTCATGAGCAGGGCTATGGCATCATGGGTATGAGATGCCTGTGAGTTATGACACGGAGGTGTGAGCACACAGCACATCTTTTAGGATGATGCCATAATGAATACATGTATTTGTGGATGAATCATCCTCAGTATTGATCCACTGACATCATAGGGTCCTTCTGTTAAATGTTAAATTCACTTCAATAGCTGCCAGGAAATCTATAGTGCAACTTTGAACCCTTGAAACACATGATCTTTAACTCATTCAGTGCCAGCCACTTTTGGAGAACGGATGCTCCCAGTGCCAGAGTTTTCAGAGCGTTTTCAGTGATTTCTCGAGGCCCACAGAATATTGTGTGATATTACTATGTAAACACCGAACACGCACAAGAACGAGCTGGCTCTATTGTATCATCAGCAAAAAAAAGTTTATTGATACCATTTTCCGTTCTTTAGTTATGAGCCGGAGAAGATAGGTTGTTTTCAGCGTTTTCAGGCTTTTCAAATTATTAGCTGAGATAATCCGCCTTTTGTGAAATGCAGCATTTCAAGCACATTCACTGAGTCTGAAGATAATATTTTCTGATGTAGTGACGTAGTTGTTGTGTGATGCCCTGCGTGCACCACCCGGCACCACCCCCCTCCCCCCCTCCCCCCGTAAACTCCTCCCCACACTGCACACAGCCTCACGCAACCATTATATTTTCGGAGTGCGTTTGTGTGCTGCTGTCGGCTCTCAGCGCCACAGCAGGGAAGAGCCAACCCGGATTGCTGAATGGTTTGGCGTCAGGGGCTGCTTTCCTGACTGCTAATCGGGTGGGGAAACTATACAGACAGACAGACAGACAGACAGGGACAGAGGGGCTCAGTTGTGAGCGCGGATTGACTCCTGTTCGGAGCCAATGTCAGCTCCCGCGACAGAGCAAATGGCTCTGGGAGCATGTATCGGTTTGTCTTTGATCCACGGCTTTTAGGCTGTTTCTCGGACCTGTCTCTAATCTGGACTGCACCGAGCAAGCACTGTCGCCACCTAATGAGTCCGTAAAATAGGTTATACACCTCCAATAGCTACTATAGTTGTACAGGAGCTGCGGAAGGCTTTGATCGACGTCCCACCGTCAAAAAACGCATTGGACGTCGAAGGACGTCCGTGGCATTCTACGTCACTATTTAATTGGACGTCGAAGGACGTCCATGGCATTCAATGAGTTAATGGCACACTTTTTTTTACACTATGCGTGCTTCAAGTGTGAACCAGCGAAAACAGGCAACATTTGTTTCTGTGTGCTCTAATAGGGGAGAAATGCTACAGTTCTGTTCCTTTTCTGAGGATGGAATAACACTTGTGTTGAATGGTTTACTCTCTGTGTTGAATGGTTTACCCAGGTAGCAGTATGGGTTAGCGCCCCAGCCTGCGTCTTCCGTGAGGAAGAAGCCCAACAATCCACGAGAGGCCTTTTAGGAGGGCCATTCAAGCCGCAAGTGGAGTCTGCAGTGCCACCAAGTACTGGTACTGCATGGTGTCCACTAAGATACCATCACCTCGGAATGAGATGTTTGGAGCGGGGGAGTCTGGTGCAGCGCACAGGTCCTAGACCTGGTGAGACGAGGGAGGAGCCCGGCCGGGTGGCAACCCACAGAGCCTGGTCCCTCTACGTACCAGAGTCCTCCCCCCCCCCCCGGTCCCAGCAGAGTAGTTCCGGAGCAGTGGATTGAGTGGCCCTGAACACGTGACCACCTTCGACCCTTCCTGGAGGGCTTGGCCAGCCCCGGCTGGGTCACCTGGACGAGGGTGTATGATGTTGCGAGACCCGAAACATCCTATGACCCCAGGGTACATCACTGATGATACGTCCCAGTTGCATCGATGCGATGTTTTCTCTTTATCTGAAGAAGGTTCATTTATTTCCAGCAAGAGAATCCACGACTGCTGCATCATTTAGTTTTCTGACTTATTCTTCTTGTAGATGGATTCATAATGAATCCATCCATTTCCTAGCTGCTTATCCAGGTCTGGGTTGAGGTGGGAGGGCAGCCCAGATATCCAAGTTTCTCCAGCTCCTCCTGGGGGAGATGTAGTCCCTCTGGTGCATCCTGGTTCTGCGCTGGCTCTCCTCCCAGTCGGTCGTACAGACCACTACACTAGGGATGGGCATTTTAAGCAATTTAAATACTCGAGTACTCTCCTTCTATTATGAACGAGTACTCGAGTACTGTAATGACGGAGCAGGGGTAATCTGCTGTGTGTGGGGCTGTTCACACATAACGTTTGCATTTTTGCATGGAGAAAGCGTTACCTGGAGCATGTGAGGAGAGGGACCGACTGACTGACTGTGATATTAGGTGAGGTGACGTTAAGCGAACGTCTAAGCCTACCTCAGACAGCATCTCCGATGGTTGGATGGATGGCATTAGCGCTTCGGAGCGGACAATAGTGTTGTGAAACAAGCGAAGGCTCAATTCCAATACATGTCCATTGTCCAGTATCATCCATTTTACTTTATGATCACTGTTACACTAACGTAAATCCACGGATTACAAGGTCCGGTGTTCTGCCAAAAAGTAAAAACTGACCACTGACCAGTGTGATTAACGTTACAGCTGCAGCTGAATAGTGATCACCATGAAACGATTGTCTCCCAAAAAGCGATTCTTTCTCCACATTTCTTGTGACTAATGTTATGGGAAACAACAGTGTAGTCAGTAAACTACTGCAAAGTTTTGAATGAGTTTTAACGGGCGTGCGCTATGAAGAAGCGTGCATCTGTCTCCTTTGGGAGCATATCTTCAGCCACCATTTTCGGGATGAGCTGGAAAACTTCTGGTTAAAACTGTCAAAATAAAGTTACTTAAACAAAAGTAAATAGCTTATTGATGCACGTTGGAGGAGAAAAGGGTATTTCAACGAACGAAGCAGCAAACCTTGTATCAAAATACTTGTGATGTTATATGGCGTGAAACTATGGCTGTAACGCATTACTCAAAATAAATAAATATCGCGGCGGCAGTGATCGTTTCGGCGTCTGGTCTATTTTTTGCTTGAGCCGCGAGCAGAGCGATTGTGTGCAGCCAGGCAGGAAGTCAGTGCAAGTTGTGACTGGCATGGAACCAAACACAGCGCTAATGGTATGAATGAGCTGAATTCACGTGCGGCACCACTTTCAGATCCATTGTGTTTGCACCATAAGACTGCTTACATAACGCTACACAAAAATGAGTCGGGTGAATTCATTTTTTGTGTGTCAGTTTTCCCCCTAAGAATGATTATGTACTGTAGGGTCAGTTTCAATCTGTGTTTATATGCTGACAGAAAGGTAGTTGATTGTTGTATTTCCTCTGAATATGAAAACTATGATTGCTTTCAATTCAGAAGTTAATGTTATGATGATAATGTTTGTGAATGCCTTTCCTTTATAAGCCAACCAATGCCACACTGGGCCCCATCCTCTCCTCATATCTTTAAAAGAACAGTTCAGCCAAACATTTGAATTTGAGAGAGAAAACCAGTCACCATTGACTTCAGTTGTACTGTATTGAAGTCAATGGTGACTGGTTTTCTCTCCAGTTGTGCTGGCAACCTCCCTGTGTGTTATGTGGACAAACTTCACCTGTGTTCCAACCGGCATGAGGGTGAGTAGATGACATAATTAAAATTTCTGGCTGAACTGTTCCTTTAATCTTGGACTCACCTGCGTCTCCCATAGAGCTGAAGATGCTCTCTGTGACGGTCATGATGGTGTCAGTGGCCTGGTCGTAGCGCCCGATGGGCTCTCCTCGGGAGGTGTACTGTCGGACATGTTGCAGGAGATCTTCCAGAGCCTGGCTCACCACACTGGCTGCTGTGCTCACCTTCAAACACATGACATGCATATCAGTGTTAAGAGACGGACTTCATAAGATGCGTGTCTGTCAATACCTTAAAACCTAGTGTTGCTGAAAGCTACTTCAGAACAAACAGTCAGAATGTTCCAACTTACTAATTCGTACAACATGGGCTTGAGAACTGACCTGTGTGAGGAGCTCGCTGTGCTCTGTGGCCGAGAGGCAGGCCTGGACACAGCTCTCCACCGAGCGATCCACCAGCTTCCCAGCCTCCATTAACTGCTCCTGGCAAACCGGGGAGCTGATGGTGGGACTCACCACCTACAGGAGGGCAGGGAGAGAGAGGGGGTGAGACACCACGACAGGGACGTGTAGCTCATTTGAAAGATTGTACTCCATCAGTAAAGAAAAGCAGGGTGTCACTTCCATGGACTTGTATAATATCCACACAATTCACCAAAGGTCACACATGAGGTGGGCTTGTTCAACATTGAGCAATGCACAGCTATGCACAAAACAATCCTAATCCTTTTGCTTCATCTACATGATGTGAATGTCCTACAGCGATGTCCCTGTTACCTTGGCACATGCCACCAGCTGGGAGGTGGACAGGGCGCACTGGGTGGCGGCAGCGATGACCCGGTTCTGAAGCACGGTGTCCTCGGCCACCTGGGCCACGTTCTTGGCCTTGAGCACCAGCATGGCTGCTGCTTTGGCCAGATTCATCAACACGTCCTGGACAACAGGAGGGGCGAAGAGGACAGAATCCCACACTCATGAACAACAAAATGATCTCTCTCGTAACGGGACAAGCCCCGTCTTTTATTGTCACACGAACACCACAACACATGCATGCAGCCACAACACACTCATGCTGACGGTGGCCGGTGAAAAGTGTCCTCTGCATTTAACCCATCCAGGCATGTCCTTTCCTCCGGGGGGCAGGCCAGGAGCAGTGGTCGCTTTCTCGTACAGCGCCCGGGGACCAACTTCGGATGTTGTCGTCACTGGTCGGATGACGATGACGATCTGATCTTCTGCATGTTTTTAGTGGGGGGGTTATATACGGAGGAACCCCCTGGGGGAGCACATGCAAAACATGCAAACTCCACACAGACAAAGGCCCTTACGACGAGATAACCCACCTGGGCAGTGGGCACTGAGGATATGGGGGGGAACACAACCACAGCGCCCACAGTGTCCCAGGCGAGAATCGAACTCAGGACCTTCTGACTGTGAGGCGACAGCTCTACCACTGAGCCACCGTGCCCGATCTATTGTACAACACGCTCTATGAAAACATGCTCATCGTGTATGTGAACTTGTTTCCATCCCATCCTGATAAACGTCTCATAAGTGGCACAGAGGGCAGTGTGGATGCTAATAGGATTGCTACATGTAGCCTGGGTAAACCCAGCCTCCACGTGACTAAGCTACATGTGCACTGAACTAAAACATACAATAACACTAACGGCACTAAGGGCTGATTGAAGTGAGGGGGCTGTATTGCTGCTGTATTTGGTGATACCTTGTGGCAATGCAAATGGATGGGGGATGCATACATCACAGAACTACAGTTAAAGGGTTAAATGTGCATTTTGTAACTGAGCTGAGACCAAGCTGCCTGGGATGAGGGATAATTTCCACAGAGATCTGACATTGAAGTGATGTGTCGTCTCATCATGAGCAGGAATAGCAAGTGCTGCGGCCACATGGCACGTTCATCTGTCAAATATTTTCCTCAACCTGCTGGACTCAAGGAAGAGCAGAATCAACACTCTGCTCTTATTCAATGCATCTATGTACTGCTCATTATCAACATGGCTGATTTACTGCAATACATCCTAGTGTGCTGTGGCTGGCAGGCCCAAGAAAGCTTCAATCCATTTGATCTGTGCGTGTGTGCCACAGTCTGTTACAACATCATCCAATCATAACTGAGCCAAATCTCCTGATAACAAATATGAAAGCAATATAGCATTAAAAAAATTTTTTAAATAAATAAATAGATAAATAAATAAAAGGTTAAATTATGGAAAAAGTTGTTAAAAAATATCCCTGCATTGGCTTGTCACAAAGAGCTTTTGATGAGCTCACTGGCATTTGGTGGGGATCCAGCTCCCTGGAGTATTGCATAAAGGGCAGTGATGATGATAAATTGGCTGATGATTCATGGTTACCTGGAACCTCTCGTCTGTCTGGCTCTCTCTGATCTGATGCTGGAGGTCTGAGCTGGTCTGTCCCATGCTGCCTGCTCTCTCTGATCTGATGCTGGAGGTCTGAGCTGGTCTGTCCCATGCTGCCTGCTCTCTCTGATCTGATGCTGGAGGTCTGAGCTGGCCTGTCCCATGCTGCCTGCTCTCTCTGACCTGATGCTGGAGGTGTGAGCTGGTCTGGCCCATGCTGCCTGCTCTCTCTGATCTGATGCTGGAGGTCTGAGCTGGTCTGTCCCATGCTGCCTGCTCTCTCTGATCTGATGCTGGAGGTCTGAGCTGGCCTGTCCCATGCTGCCTGCTCTCTCTGATCTGATGCTGGAGGTCTGAGCTGGTCTGTCCCATGCTGCCTGCTCTCTCTGATCTGATGCTGGAGGTCTGAGCTGGCCTGTCCCATGCTGCCTGCTCTCTCTGATCTGATGCTGGAGGTCTGAGCTGGTCTGTCCCATGCTGTCTGGCTCTCTCTGATCTGATGCTGGAGGTCTGAGCTGGTCTGTCCCATGCTGCCTGCTCTCTCTGATCTGATGCTGGAGGTCTGAGCTGGTCTGTCCCATGCTGCCTGCTCTCTCTGATCTGACGCTGGAGGTCTGAGCTGGCCTGCCCCATGCTGCCTGCTCTCTCTGATCTGATGCTGGAGGTCTGAGCTGGTCTGTCCCATGCTGCCTGCTCTCTCTGATCTGACGCTGGAGGTCTGAGCTGGCCTGCCCCATGCTGCCTGCTCTCTCTGATCTGATGCTGGAGGTCTGAGCTGGTCTGTCCCATGCTGCCTGCTCTCTCTGATCTGATGCTGGAGGTCTGAGCTGGTCTGTCCCATGCTGCCTGCTCTCTCTGATCTGATGCTGGAGGTCTGAGCTGGTCTGTCCCATGCTGCCTGCTCTCTCTGATCTGATGCTGGAGGTCTGAGCTGGTCTGTCCCATGCTGCCTGCTCTCTCTGATCTGATGCTGGAGGTCTGAGCTGGTCTGTCCCATGCTGCCTGCTCTCTCTGATCTGATGCTGGAGGTCTGAGCTGGTCTGTCCCATGCTGCCTGCTCTCTCTGATCTGATGCTGGAGGTCTGAGCTGGTCTGTCCCATGCTGCCTGCTCTCTCTGATCTGATGCTGGAGGTCTGAGCTGGTCTGTCCCATGCTGCCTGCTCTCTCTGATCTGATGCTGGAGGTCTGAGCTGGTCTGTCCCATGCTGCCTGCTCTCTCTGATCTGACGCTGGAGGTCTGAGCTGGTCTGTCCCATGCTGCCTGCTCTCTCTGATCTGATGCTGGAGGTCTGAGCTGGTCTGTCCCATGCTGCCTGCTCTCTCTGATCTGATGCTGGAGGTCTAAGCTGGTCTGTCCCATGCTGCCTGCTCTCTCTGATCTGATGCTGGAGGTCTGAGCTGGTCTGTCCCATGCTGCCTGCTCTCTCTGATCTGACGCTGGAGGTCTGAGCTGGTCTGTCCCATGCTGCCTGCTCTCTCTGATCTGACGCTGGAGGTCTGAGCTGGTCTGTCCCATGCTGCCTGCTCTCTCTGATCTGATGCTGGAGGTCTAAGCTGGTCTGTCCCATGCTGCCTGCTCTCTCTGATCTGACGCTGGAGGTCTCTGCTGGCCTGCCATAAATACAAACATAGTTGGAAACGCAGAGAACAGGCAGAACAAAGGAGATGAATTTGGCCGCCACTCGTGCCGTTTATTGCGCGCGCGCGCACACACACACACACACACACACACACACAGAAAAGCTTTACTGGCATGAATAAGATATTGAGTGTTGCCAAAGTATAATATTACAACAGTGCCTAGATGAGAAAATAAGCTACGATACAGATTAATACACACACACTGTTGATGAACACTAGAGCTGCAGCTTAGTCAATTAATCAATCTGTTGATAGACAAAAGTAATTGCCAACTATATATTTTATTATTGATTAATCGTTTTGTAAACTAATTTTTTTAGAAAAAAATGATCTTGTTGGAGCTTTTTAAATGTGTATATTTTCTGGTTTCTTTAGTCTTCGATGACATTAAACTGATTCTCTTTTATTTGGGTTGTGGACTGTTGGGTCAGGCTGAAAGATGGCATTTGAAGGTGACATCTTGGGCTTTGGGGGAAAAAGTGATTGACATTTTTCACCACTTTGTGAAATGTCATAGTATTACAGACAGACTGACAGACAGACAGACAGACAGACAGACAGACAGACAGGCAGACAGGCAGACTGACTGACTCAAAACTTTGGAAAGTTAACAGAATATTACGGTGACCTGCAGTGAAATACACTCAGAATCTTTAGTTTTTTTCTTTTACTGATTAATTCGTTTCCAAACGTATGTAGGCCATATGCATTTTGTAAAAAAACAAACAACAAAAATAGACTTAAATTCAATAGTCTATAAAACAAGGCCTTCAAATTAGCAGTAACGTGCTGTATTGTTCTAGCCTGTTTCAAACAGAGTTCAATCACATTTCGCAGTGAAACAGGCAGCCATGATGATTACCTGGACAGTTCGTATTATCTCTGCTGGAGGAGGGATTCATGGCTGAGTAATAACGTTGTTTGAAGCTGAAAGTTGTGAGAAAGCCTCTATTATTCTCTGCCCGTCGCTTTAGTCCTGCTGTCTTCAGTTATACTGTTGTAATCATCGCACGTGGAGTTTTTCCACACGCGTTTTCCGCAGCAATGACCTGATTATAAAGTAGCTCTCTGTAGCCTCACCGGGTGCGCGTTGATGAGCTTGCTTCACGCATGCGTAGTGTGGATGAGACCAGTGTCAAGTTAGCAGGAATGTCTGAGTAGGATTTGTTTACTTCCTGTAGAAGGAATCTCCTGCGCTTCAACCCCTCCACAGAGGGAGGTCGGTGCTCTCAGAACAGGACAAAACAATGTAAACAGGTCAATGGGCCACTTCCAAAAGGACTAACCCAATGAGTGAGCTGGAGCACACGAAGTCACTTAAATAAATTTAATAAAGGTACAAAACTGACGTTTCGACGCGCACTGCGTCTTCTTCAGAGTTTTTTTTTTTTTTTTTTTTTTTTGACTCTGAAGAAGACGCAGTGCGCGTCGAAACGTCAGTTTTGTACCTTTATTAAATTTATTTAAGTGACTTCGTGTGCTCCAGCTCACTCATTGGGTTAGTCCTTTTGGAAGTGGCCCATTTACCTGTTTACATTGTTTACTTCCTGTTTATGATTTTTCTAAATAAAAGCTTTCATTCCCAACTCGACAAAATACACAACTTGAAGTGATGTCACACAAATTGAATACTCATGGAAAAGGTGATATTGCATTTAGATATATATATATATATATATATATATATATAGTATATATATCATGGACAGTACAATATATATATATACATATCATGTTGTATTGTAGTACCCTAAACTTAACCCTTTGTAGGCTATTTGTTCTGCTGGTGTATTTTCATTCAAACATTAAATTAGCGGTTCATCTCAGTGTTTTTATGTTCATTATGTTGGGTCTCTCATAGTTGGATTTCTACTTCGATTTTTATTGTAAAAAACGAACTTTATCATGCTTTTACTTTGAAGGCTAAATCACTAAACCGGAAGTGAAATTCCTGCTGGAGCTGAACAAAATTCCTGCTCACTTGACGCTGGTTTCTGCCCTTCTGCTCGAGCACTCTGGTCACTGCTGGCTGAGCACTGCAGCCTGGACAGCAGCAGCGACGGGCTGCTGGCATACGGCTCGCTGCAGTTTCCAGGTATGCACAAGTCTGGCCTTTTTCCACCTGACACACATTGCAGTGTTAAACAATTTCTTCAACACGTTCAACAACAACCTCCCCCCAACTGAGCACCCCTCCACCCCCACCTCCTTTCTAGTTCCTATTGGTCACTTCTGTTCTGTCCATACTCCATGATCATATTATAGGCTTAGGCTATTTGCTTTATTAGCCTCAGGTTATAATTAAGCGCATTCCTCTTGGGTCTGGATAACTGTGCCATGTAATCTGACACTTTGTATGGCTCTTCTGTAGGACATGGGTCACTTTGAGTACCTTTTACATTTATTATAAATGTTTGTATACTGATTTTATGAAGGTTTTTTCTATTAAGGAAAGGGTTCTATCTAATTAACTTTCCTATGGGGAATTATTGTCTATGGGAGGTCGGTCTATCCTTGCCTCTCTCTATATGTATAGTGCCCTCATGTGGAGATATGGGCAATTTGGGATCTCAGTACCATACCCGCTTAAAATAGCCTATATAATTATTTCTATTTCATATGTAGAATTTTTTATGTTGGCTGCTTCTCCTGGTCTTTTCGGGTTATGGGTTCTCATGTGCCATCTCCATATTATGGTATTTAATTTTTTGTATTTCTATGTATTGATTGCCTAATTATTGATCTGTGCCAGCTGGATGCATTCCCTGGTTTTTGCCTCCTTATATATGGGGTCACACCCATTCTCTCACTGAGGAAAGCCACAGGCTGAAACGCGTCTGTATGTACTGCTGCTGTGCGGATTGAAATACTCTTGAAACTTAACCTGTGAGTGCTGCCAGTTCCATTGGACTCCTTCCTGGACCCACTGCAGTTCACCTACCGCCCCAGGGTTGGAGTCGACGATGCCATCATCTACCTGCTTCAGCGAGCCCACTCTCACTTCAACACAGCAGGCAGTAGTGTGAGGAGGATCATGCTCTTTGATTTTGCTAGTGCCTTTAACACCATCCAGCCTGCATTGCTGCGTGAGAAGCTCCAAGGGATGCAGGTGGACGCCTCCACAACCTCCTGGATTATTGACTACCTGACAGACAGACCACAGTTTGTGCGACTTAGGTGATGTGTCTGACCAGGTGGTCAGTAGCACAGGATCACCTCAGGTAACTGTTTTCTCACCTCTCCTCTTCACCCTGTACACCTCGGACTTCCAATACAACTCAGTGTCCTGTCATGGAAACAACCACCTCCTCCTAAATGTGTCCAAAACAAGGGAGATGGTTGTGGACTTTGGGAGGACCAGGACTAAGCCGAACCCTATTTCCATCGGGGGTGAGGAGGTGGAGAGGGTGGACAGCTAATACCTGGCTGGGCGTTCATCACCTGGACCAAACACTGGACTGGAAAAACAAAACTGAGGTTGTATCAGGGACAGAGCAGGCTCTACTTTTTTGAAGAGGCTCAGATCCTTCAATGTATGCAGCAAGATGTTGCATATCTTCTACCAGTCTGTTGTGGCAAGTGCAATTCTCTTTGCAGCCACCTGCTGGGGCAGTACGCAGTAGCATCAGAGCCAGTGACTAAGAAACTGAACAAACTGCTAAAGAGAGCCAGCTCTGTGCTGGGGTCCACTCTGGAGCCCCTGGAGGTGGCTGTGGAGAGGAGGATGTTGCAAAAGCTGCTCAAAATAATGGATAACACAACACAGTATACTGGCTGGACAGCAGAGTGTTTTCAGTCAGAGGCTCCGTCAGCTGCATGCAGTAAAGACTGTTACAGGAGGTCTTTCATGACCACCGCAATAACCATATATAATAACTCCCGTACATGCAGGGAGAGGAGACTCCTTCTCTTCCTACCTCTCCCTCTCTCCTCCACTCCCCTCCTATGACAATATTAAACCCACATATTGCTCATGCACATTCCACATAACACTATGTCTGCTTTGCACAATTTGTACTTACAATGCACAGTCATAGTTTAGTGTTATATCATAATTAATATGCTCTATCCATATATATATACAATTTTGTATGTGGGTGATGTTTGTTTCAAGTTCTGTGTCCGGCCACAGCTACGCCGTTTTAAGTGCGATCAGACTGAAACTTTCAGGTGTAAAGGGCACCAGTGCGGGTGACCTGACAGAGCCAGATTTTTTCCTTAGGCTAATTAGCTAATGATGTGATGTCATCAGTGATGTCATCAGTGATGATGATGTCAAAAGTGCTGTTACAGGACTGCACGCGCGCACACACACACACACACACACACACACACACACACACACACAGGAGGCATTGTGACAAGACTGGTCGATGATGTCAAAAAGTGATGTGATAAGGGCACACACACAATGACACACACACACAAGGAGGCATTGTGACAAGATTGGTCAGTGATGTCAGGGGCGCACACACACACACACACACACACACACTAATGGTGTCATGAGTGATATAATGGGGCACGCACCCTTACTTTTGAAGTTCTGAGAAATCTTTTGACCCTTGCTTATAAAATATTTCTGTTTCTGAAGACAGAATCATCCGTGTTTATGAAGTATTTATTGGTGAATTTCAGAAATGGATAAAAGCATTGCTTTTTAATTAAACCCTTGATTCACATTTTGAGGGGGGAAAAGTGATGATATGTCTGCTGGATCTGTTAATTTTGTGCAGTTTAAGAAATTGGAACAGCTCATCAGCAATTCAATCTCAGAAAAGAAAATACCAACTGTATTCCGTTTATCTGTTGTTGTTGTTGTTGTTGTTGTTGGTGGCAGTGGTGGTGGTGGTTTGTTTAAACTTTAATGTATTTCCACAAATTATAAACATTGGAAAAGATGCAAAAGAAAACAAGACCCCCCCCACTGCTCTTTTTCTGCTCCACATTCATCCAGCTGCACACCATGTTGCATTAAAATGATATTGCATTAAGTGTCCTATATTGTTTTCTTTAAAATATTAAATTGCTGGGTGTCATAAACCAAAAGAACAATATGTTGCATGGGCCAATGCTGACATTTCCAGAAATTGGCATCACCCAAGATGGCCAACCAATTTTGGTATTTTTGTCTTCCTGCATGTCTAGTTTATTTTGGTATGATATCCGTGCTGATCTTGTAGCTTAATGATAGTTATCACTCTGTAAACAAACCTACTCCCATATAGTCCAGTAATAATGTGGGTCAACCTCTCACTCATTGCAACAAAACCAAACTCAATGGATTTTGTCTCCTCAATATGTTCTAAATGAGAGGGGGGGGGGGGTCTTGAAAATCACATAAATATTACATAGGCTACAGTACTACTTTTTTCCAAACCATTATTTTAATTAGCTATTTGGAAAAGGCAGTAGCAATGTAGCAGGTTAATAGCTCACCCACACAGCACCTGAATCTGAAGAGCTGTTCAGCATTTTTTCAAGATACAGGTAGGCTACTTTATTGCCACACAACCAGGTTGGTGGTAGGCTATTTGGTTTCGGTACAGTAGCCTAGTCTATATTCTGTAGCTCTGAATGAAACATAGAAGATGTAGCCTAGGCTATACCCCCTTTCCAACAATACATAGAAATACAACACACAGACAAGACAGTACACCAGAGCCAGTGATTTACTGCTGTAGCCTACTTATCTTAATATAAGTAATGGGGAAGTTTCACTCTAGGCCTATTAGTTCATTTTTCTATTGTCTGGTGCCCATAATAGGTGAAACTCAAATAAATATGAAGCTACTCCTGTGGAAAGGTTAGGCTATCATTAATTCACTTAGGCTATAGTGACCCTATAAACAATTTTTGCATAGGTAAAGTTTTGCCCACTCAGTTGAGCCTGATATTTGGTCTGGCTCATTTGGTAGGCTAATTTCTTTCGACCACCTGTGGAAGCTGATTGTGGATATTTCAGTATTAATAACAATATTTTTTTACGTCTTAGTCTCTGGTCTCTCCTGTTTCTAAGTATAGCTGCATCGTTTGATTTGACAAAGTAAAACTATTTTTATAGGCTACGCATTTTAGGAAATGTCTATGGGAAAATAAATGGTGGATGAAAATCTCTTGGTACGCATGATGAAGCAGAAAGTAACGTTGACTTTGGCGACGGCGCGTCGGCCAATCGTGTCACGGTGTTTGCGCGTGTCCGTGACCAATCAGCTCACGCACACGTATGCGCACGATTCAAAAAACAATATTTCAGAGGCCAGTTCAGTTTTGAGTTCAGAGTTCAGACGGTGCAGACCAGTTCGGACGTAGCTCAAGCCACAACTGAAGACGGTAAAGTCAGAAGACGACGGTTACATTTAATGCTACATTTGAGATTTGTGGAGCAAGAACCTGCAGGACCAGGTAAGACAAAGAACAAATGATTGATTTAAATTGTGGATATATCGCAAACGGTGTCATTTTGAATTGTATGTTTTCGGTTTAGGTTGCTTGTTTGGTTATAGTGTAGGCTCAGAAATGCACGGCTTCACTCCCACTCGGGCTATCGGGCTGGCCGTTTAGCTCGAGTGGTGAAGGTGTTACACCAGAGGTAAAGTGCTGAGCCAGAGGTCCCAGGTTCGTATACGGCCTGACGCTACATTAGCTAGCAGTTAGCTAATCGATTCTTCTCTGTTCGTCTCCCTAGCTGCTTAGCATCGCTGCCTTTTCTTTCTCGGTGTTTCAGATGGACTTTTATGAAAACGGCAAATACATGCAATGTAACGTTAGCACTTTCTGTCTGGAGGCGAGGCTGCGGGCGTTTACAACAGATAGTCAACTAAACTAATGAGAGCTAGCTAGCTAACGTTGGTTATAGACTATTAATAACTTTATGCTTAGCTGTTGTAAACGCCCTCAGCCTCGCTGCACGAAGTACTAACGTTACATTGCATGTATTTGAACGACGTAGTTTAACTACACTTTGCAGCAGCTTGCTGGTAGTTCAACTACATTCGTATTAGTTGAACTTTTTCCCCCGTCCTGATCGCTTTGAAGACAGTGGACCGTGGAGTCGGCCAGGATCCCACTAATGTTACTGTACTTGACAAGACAGTCTATGTTACCTCTGATTGGCTTGCCCTGATGACATGATACAGTTGGGTTAATTCTGAAATGAATCAATGCAGACTTTGGATACATTTAACGTTAATCTTGCCCCATTAGGCATTCTCTACTGGGACATTATTGTAAACAAACATTGTGATTGTGATTAATTTTAAAATGTTCTATGAAATATCCACAGCGTTTGTGTAGCTTTTGGCTAAAACAGTGCCAAAAGTGTCTGTGGTTTGATTGGGTGGTCTGTGTTTGAGCAGAAATGATGGTCTGATGGAATGATGGAAAAGGGAAATTGAGTCGAGTGGATTATCTGTTGATTGTCTGCAGATCCAATCCACTTTTTTTTAGCAGATGTTTAATGTTTTGTTTCTTGTTTTATTTTACAACACTATCATTCGAAATGTGTGTGTGTGTGTGTGTGTGTGTGTGTGTGTGTGTGTGTGTGTGTGTGTGTGTGTGTGTGTGTGTGTGTGTGTGTGTGTGTGTGTGTGTGTGTTTGTTTAAAATGTGACAGCTAATACACCAGATGTTGTTGTCGATGAGGACAGTAGAGAGGCCACCATTTTGGAAGTGGGGTGTGCTTTTGATTCCAGTCTGGAAGAAGCTTTTATCACCATTGAAATACCAACTGCTCAAGGATGCCATTTTACAGCTTGGGTATAATTGTAAATGGCTTGTTTTCATATTTGGAAGCCTTGGTAATGTCCATAGGCTGGTCGTAAGTGGCCTGCAGTGCAGAGGGCAGGACTGCCCAGACCGAGAGCCAAGGCTCTGGCCAAATTCTGCTCTATTTCTGCAATAATTGGCAGTCGCCACATTTGGAGGAGGCGCTGTTTCCTTTATCCATAGATTCAGACTAGATACATCTGTCACTATAAGATTTCCCATTGATTGTGCATCTATTATAGTTTGTGTTCAAGGATTTCTTGTCTAAATGTGAACACAAATAAAGGTATTCAAATGTGTGAGATGAAAGGATGGTATTGGTATGTAATATACCTGAGCTCATATGTATTTTCTATCTCCCCTGTGCAGCTGCCATGGAGTGGAGCTCTGATTGTTATTCTGAGAGCGAGATGAGTGTCGAGCAGGAGTCAAGCGGCGGAGTCCACCTTCATAAGTTTGTCGCCAAAACTGTAAGAATGCCACCTATAAAGCATAATTTAATCATAGTAGAAAAGCAGGTTTTATTTTCTGATTCAAGGATAAGTCTGGTTATATTCAACCTGGGGTGCCATCATGTCGATCAGATAGACACTTGACAGGAAGCTTAGAAGCAGTTTCACCTCTGTGTCTTCTGTATTTGGTGTAACGCTAGTTCTACTGTAGTGCTTTCATGGTGATGCAAAGCAAATGTTTACCATCCACTATACAGTGTGTTAAAGCATTTACATGCACTGGAGTGAACTGAAGAAGTACACATTTTATTAGACAGGTGAAGCTGCTACTAGGCCACGTCTCTTGCAGTATTATGTTGATCAAAGAGCTTATTTTCAAAACTCAGTGTGTTCCCCAGGTTTCACTGAACACTGTATGTTTCCCGCTGTCTGCCCACTATCTTGACTAAGTCTTGTCTTGTTTCTCCCTAAGGTCAATAAGGCAGAGTACTGCGAGCCCTGTGGGGAGAGGATCAGGTGTGGGAAGACCACTCTGGTGTGCCGTGGCTGCAAAGTGGTCACTCACCCAGAGTGCAGTGAGTGCTGCCCGCTGCCCTGCGCTGCCAACATGGATGGTACCCCCGTCGAGATTGGGTCACAATACAGTCAGGTGAGTCTCTAACATCAAAATAGCATTAATTTCATAGACCAAACGCATACATGTCCATACACACATACAACACATAGTGTAAAACAGCCATGTATATGCTCTGGACTACTTTGATGTCTGTGTACTGAGTGTATGTAACTATGCAGTGACCGTCTTTCCACTCTGTCTGCTCCACAGTGCTTTAATGATGACCTCCATGTCAGGTCAAAGGTCACTTGGTCACTAGCAGCCAGAGCCAATGGTGTTCTGGAGGGCAGGGCGTGGCCAAGGCCCCCTTCCCCCACCCCTAGCACTGCATCTGTGGCCTCCTGCATCAGTGCAGGGAAGCAGTGGGCAGCCCCGGACAGCAGCCAGGCTAACAATTCCCCTACAACAACCAGGAAGTTCCCCATCCCTTCAGGGCCTGTGGCCAGACAGGTCAGGAGAGGCTGTGCTGAGGATGAAGTCCGGTCCCCCCCTCCTACCTTCAAGAGAACCAACACGGTCAGTGCACTTCCTTAGCTGTCAGGAGCTGATGATGGTGTTGTGTTTTTCACACTTTGCTCATGTTTTCCCCCAGCTTAAATGTGAAAATGTTTATAATAATATAGTGTTTCCTAACCTATTAACATCCTGCTCTCTTTGACTTTAATATATCATAGATTTAACTTGCGCTTGTTTTTTGAGGGAGCAAGCACAGTGTCATTGCAAGCTTTAATGGAATCATTGGACATAAAGGCTAAATGTTGTTGAGACCACTCTCCATGCAGTAAAAATGACACTAATTTCTCCTCCACTCTTGATCCGAGTAGAGGAGTCCACTGCCAGCATACTTGCACCAGCATCGCCGGGCCCCCTCTGCTGGTCGTAAAAAATGGATGCAACACAACCCCTCCACCAGCCTGGACCTGGGGTCAATTTTGCAGCCCGTCTGCCCCAAATCTACAATCAAAGTGTCTGCTGCCCCCAGTTTGAAGGCCCTGTCCAGGTGTAATCAATATGTGCTCACGCATCAGCCGATGGCCTCCAGTGGTGAGATCCACACCCAACTCATCAAGGTAAATCAGCTGAAATGGTGAAGATACTGTATTCTGGACACACATTGAAATGTTTTAAACTGCACCAAGCAGCACATGCTCGGCCCATGGCAGGTCAATGTGGTGCAACAAGCCTGTTGGAAGGGTCTGCGGTGGACACAATGCACCTAATGCCTCCTGTTTGTTTCCCCTATTCTTCTTCTGTACAGGGTGTGGTCGTGAAAACCAGAGGAGGAGGGCGAGCGGTCCAGTTCACAGAAATAGAGAGCCTGATGCAGGAGCCCACCACAGGCCCAAGGTAGCTTTCCACACATATGTGAACGACAGACAGACACTGCTGACATTATTATAATTAATAGTAATATACTAGTACAGTGCCTGTTCCCCCATTCACCACCTCCCACACACACATACTGCACTCCATCGGGTCCCCCAAAGCGCACTCGCCAGGTTTGAGGTTGATCCAACAAACGGTTCTCAAGATACGCGAAAGACAGTCAGTCATACAGTCCTGGAATTGACAGAATTGAACACAAATTCAGGGGCCAAAACCCCAGGCTCGCCTGCTGCGTGGCCTCGCCTGCTCTATTGGCAGGCGCGGCACACCATTCGCTTAACTTTGCATCACTGAAGACATCACTGTCACTGATGATGCGACAATGCCTATGGCATCATCAGTGCCTATATCATATCTGATGATGTCATAGACATTGTGACATATCATCCAGTGACATTGTTGACCTTAATATCATCTTATGATCTCACTGATGATGTCATAGGCATTGTGACATCATCAGTGGGACAACAATTGAAACAGACAGACAGATATTGCCCACTTGCTCACTTTTATATAAATAAATATAAAGGATTGAATGTGTTGCGCGTCCAAATCGCACAAAAACAGCGCTCTGCACTCAGTCCACCCCCTCAGTTTGAAGTCAATCAGACCAACGGTTGTGGAGATAACTATGTGAAGGACAGACAGACAGAAAAACAAATAGAGTCCGCACACTGGATTTTAAAGGCTCCTGGTCAAATTGACCAGGAGCCTTTAAAATCCAGTGTGCGGACTCTATTTGTTTTTCTAATTATTATTCATTTGTCCAGCACCTGACTTTTCGTAGATGTGCATGCTCTCCTGTTTTTTCAAAGGACAGACAGACAGACAGACAGACAGTCCTGACGATGGATGGTTGGATGGAGATAATGATGTTTAGAATGTTCACTGTGTCACCATGTCTTGTTTCTGTGAAGGAGAGCACCAGAAGGCAGCCGCACCAAGGAGCACTGGTGGTCCCGCTGGTCCCGCTGGTCCCGCTCTGTTGGTCACGATGAGAAATGGATGGACCACAAGCCCTCCACCACCCTGGACCTGGATAGAGTTTTGCAGCCCGTCCTCCAGAATTCCATCACGGTGTCTGCCCCCATCAGCGAGAAGTCCCTGTCCAAGTGTCAGAAGTACATGATCACACATCAGGAGGTTGCCTCCTCCGGTGGTGAGATCCAGACCCAACTCATCAAGGTAAATAAGCTGAAACGGGGAAGGTTTTAGACACAAATTGAAATGTTTTAACCTGCACCAAGCAGCACATTCTCAGCCCATAGCAGGTCAATGTGGTGCAACATGTCCATTCTTTGACACTGGAAGCCTGTTGGAAGGGTCTGTGGTGGACACAATGCACCTAATGCGTCCTTTTGTCTTTTCCTTTGTCTTTACAGGGTCTGGTGTTTAAAACCAGAGGAGGAGGACATGCCGTAGAATTCACTGACATAGAGACCCTGAGACAGGAGGGAAATCTTGGAAATTGGTTCAATCCTCATCAGGGTCTGTGTCACCTCCCACTCTTCCTGAGCTTTTAAAGGTAAACCACAGTGAAATTAAGGGTAAACAGAATATAGCAGATGCCTTTAATAGGCATTTTATCAATGCAGGCTTAGACACTGTTTCAAGTCTCCCTGTAAATACAAAAGGCAGTGTAGCCAGTAGCCACCACTTTAAGTTGCCCTCGAAATAGTTTTAATTTTCTCTTAATTTCTCCCACTCAGGTGTGGAAAGCTCTATCAAGTCTTGATTGTAAAAAATCTGCTGGTCCTGACCAAATTGAGCCATATTTTTTAAAAACGGCTGCCAATTTGATTGCAAGGCCCATTGCCTCCATTTTTAAGCTTAGTCTAAGCACTGGTGTGATCCCCAGTGTAGGAGCCAAATTTGGTCTGCTATTATTTCTTGTGATTATCTTGTGTAATGCTTTATATGTCCTTGGGGTGTCGCTGTGCCATATTACCTAGGCTCAGGTGATCTATATAGGTACTGGCTTCACTGTGGTTCACTAGGTGTTTGACCCGGAAGGGCAAATGGTTTTTGACCGCTTCGCTGTGGCGTGACATTTGTTTGGTGTGTTCTGCCTTTTCTATGTTTGAACAACAAAATGGAATGTATTCACGTTTGTGCACTGGAGCAATAAATCCACGTTTTTAACTGAAGGACTGCCTCGATCGTTTCCCTACGCAACACAACAATATGGTATCGTATTGAACATCAACAGAGCAAGCGCGGCAGCCAAGCTATCCGGTGGTTAAACAACTCAGTAGCTTACAGTATAGACTGGGCTCCTTTAACATTTTATAAGAGCAAACCAAAGTATTCCCGCCGCACCAGCTCTCAATTCTGGGACTCGCCGCCTGTGGTGTGGTAAAGGCAAGTGTTATTGGAGGTTGAATACGATCAAATGTTACAAAAAGCTGTAGAGCTACATAGCTTCAAAACAGGCTAGAACTCCCTATAGAGGGAAAATATTGTTGGTTGCCGGCTGTTTTTGTTGACAGAGATACAATATTATAATCCTTCATTTCTAAAGTGAAAAACAAACCTTAGGATGCTTTCTCACTGGGAACGATTGCTTTTGTTCTGTTCCGTGCCCCGCGTATGATTGCCCCCCCGCCCTCTCCCCTGCTGGTCAGCTTTCACATTACAACATTTCTTCCGCACTCGGGAACGGAACAGAACACTTGCAGAGTACACTTGTGTCATCAACTACGCAAGTGTTCCGTCCCCGGGCGCGCCAAAGCGTTCCCCAGACCGCCTTTTCAAATGGAACCTACGCTGACCCGGGCACGGAACACAATGTTCACAATCATGAAACAAACTGCAGCTGGGCGTCAATTTGGGGACACGTGTGCTTGGTTCCACTCCCGGGTCCCCAGTGAGAAAGCACCTTAAAGTCGCTGTAGTTGATGGTCACTTATTCATTCAGTCTCATTCAAATGTGGCTGTGATCATTTGAAAAGGGGTTAAAGTCATGGAAAAACCCTGATGGCAAATAAACTAGTCTGACATCATTCTCTGTTCTGCTCTTTTCCTCCTGACAGGGAAGCGTCGTCTGGAGACGTGCCTGAGGGATGTGAGACTGGCCAGGGTCAAACAGCTCACTAATCCAAGGACCACAACATACTTCTGGCCATCACATCACATACTGCAGACAGACATTACAGGCCCCCATCAGCCTCCAGCACAACCAAGAAGCCCTCAACAGGAGGCAAGGTACATAAGAGCCTCGTCCAGCCTCTTGTGTGTGTCCATAGATGTATCTGGACAAAATTTTGGTCAACTTTTTTTCAAAAGTCCTTTGTAATGAGTACCCCCATCGAAAATGTGTATAGCAATAGAGTCAGGGTGGGGCGGTGTGTTCTTGTTCCCTCCTTCAGTATCTACTCCCTTCTTGATTTGTTGTCTTATCCTCAGGCTTGATGGCAGTGCCCAGACTTACAATATGTTGATGTCAGAGAGTAGAGAGCTCCCTATAAACACAGATGGGCAAAGTACACTCATTCTTTACAGAGAGGAGAATAATTTATTTACAGAGAGTAGATGTACAGTTACTGGTGTCAAAAAAAGGCTCTGGTAAAGTGGAAGTACCGATTCAACTTACTGTATTTACTCAAGCAAATGTAAATAAGTACAGGCTCTGAAATGTACAGTACTCAAAAGTATAAAAGTAAAAAGTATTTATACAGGTTCTTTGTGTGCAAAGCTAACTGAACCTCACGCCATTTTATATAATTCAAAGGCTATTAAACTTAAAAGATCCCTGGCAAACATGTTATAAGATGTATAAAATATGTATTTTGTATGTTGATGTGATGTGACACCCTACACTAGAGAGAGAGAGGTGGAGCTAGAACCGTGCATGAATAGAGGGAGAGCACGAGATGAGAGAGACAAACATTACATTGTTTTTGTCTGTTGTGCTTTAAAACTAAAGTAACAAGCCTGTATTTTTATGTAACGTGTTGAAAGTAGACTACAGATATTTGTGTCAAAACGTAGGGAGTAAAACAACATCAGCCTGTGCAGTGAGCAGATTTCACTGCACACATTTTCTTATGTTTTAATTTTTTTGTCATGTTCCACCGTTTACGCACTTAATTTAAATACCTTGAAATGGTGAGGTGCTTTTTTCTTTTTTATGCTACTTTTATATTGGGTTTTGTATGGATTTTAGCCTATTACACCCCATTGTTTGGCAATTGGTTGAAATGCTTTCCCTGCCACTACACTGCACAAGTTATTATACAAGTGGGTATTTGAAAAGACAGCTTGTGATGTGAATATTATTGATAGTGTTTTTATTTTATTTTATTCTGGATATTTTAAAAGACAACTTGTAATATGAATATGATTGATAGTGTATTTGTTGTTTTTTATTCTGCATATTTTAACACGTTCACTGCCAATGACGTGTTTTTACGTCAAACAAAATCCAACCGTTCACTGCCAATGACGTGTTTTTACGTCAAAAAAAAATCGATTTTGTTTTTTTGACGGTGGGACGTTGATCTAACCCTTTTACGTCTCCTATACCAGAATTGGAGGTATTGAATGTGTATAATCTATTTTACCGACCCACTGAGTGGCGACATGTCTCTCCACAGTAGGAGAGGCGAGCCAAAACTGGAGGGAAAAGCGCGAGGAGGAAGCCGTTCTCATACAGTAAAATGGATGGCGAAAACGCTTTCACTTTCGCGCTGATGCACAGCGGTGGCAACGGTGGGGGGTTCCAAGAATAGATTGGATGCACACTTTGAAACACGCACCATAAATAAGCCCAGAATCGCAAGAGCTTCATCAGAGCTCTCAACCGGACCGCCAAGAAACCAGCGAAACCCATCCAGCGAGCCCCATGCAGACTGCCAGGCAGCAGCAGCAAAGCAGCAACTCGTTTGTCACAGACCCGCCGCAGAGCCAAGGAGGGCGGAGGAGAACGCCCACGGAGGGAGGAGTTGGAAGCAGAGGGGGGTTTCCTGCTGTTATGGAGGAAATTACTGTTCAAAACTATTGTTTAGATGTCTGACGCCAAAAATGAATGGTTAAAGTGACTGTTCTATCGAATTTCACAAAAAGCCGTTTATCTCAGAATAATTTTTCTGACGCTGAAACCATGCTGTATTCAACTGCTAATGCTTACATAACTACTAACTCTACAAACTAACTCTTTTAGACAGAGAAAGCACACATTCTATTAGTTGTTTTGAGATATTGTGTGTTCACAAAATCTTAGCAGAAAAGAATCCTCGGGTCTTGAAAGATGAGCCAGAATCCTCAAAAAAACCCTCTGGCAGAACCTACCTACAGTAAAAAAAAAACGGCTGGCAGTGAATGTGTTAAAAGACAACTTTTTGTCTTGTCTTCATGTTTTCTTATGTATTTCTAATCTTTTTGTATGTGGAGCTGTTGGCTTAATATGTCTGTAACTGTATATATTGTAAATAAATGAATGAATAACATGGTGGATACATACTCCTGTCCTGTGGATTTCTTAACCCTGCATGGTTTACCTGTGAACTTTTCCAATGACTTGGTACTGTTTGAGCAGCTCCAGCTGGAGGCTGCTGGGTAATAATATCAAAGACGATGGGATATCAAAACAAGGCGAAAGCAAGACACTCCAATTCCAGTCACTTCCTGTAAAGGTGAGACTGGTCTAGCCTAGGTAAACCCAGCCACCACGAGACCCTCTCTAGCTGTAGTCCAGCAGTGGTGGTGGTGTGGGCTCGCAGGCGGTTGCCCATCTCTATCAGCTGCTGCCGCTCCCTGCTCAGACGGGCGATACAGCGAGCCGCCTGCTTCAGCTTGGCCTGCAGGAGAGGTGCGTTTGGTTTACCACCTGGCACGTCCCCCGGCACACCGGCAGACCTCAGGCCCAAGGCCAGCTGCTGCCGCCGGAGACACAGGTTCTCCTCCTGGAGCTGTCGCACCATCTCACTCTGTTCACACACAATGGGCTGCCGCCTGCTAGCAATGTCCAACTTCAGTGCCGAAACCTGGTTCCCCAGGGCAACAGACTCCAGGTTGTTGAGGACGTTTCCTTTCTGGTACTCCTCCTTCTCTCGCCTCACTTCCTCCAGCTCCATCTCTACTGCGGCCAAACGCTGACGAAGACCCGCCTCCTCAGATTGGCCACTTCCAGACGTAGCTCCTCCCCTTCCACCTGCTTGGCATGGCACTGTTGCGTGAGGCTGGCGAGGGCAGACTCCAGATGTGCCACTCTCACCTCCTGCTTCTTCAAGGCAGCAGTGTTGCTGACTTTCTCCATACGCAGACCGCCAATAGTTTAGTTGAGTGATCGGATGTGGTTCTGTAGGTACGTGTTGTCCAGAGCCACGGGGGCCAGGGCCTCAACAGGTCTGTCTGTGGCTGCAGCTGGATTGAGGTGTCCTACAGGGCCCTCTAGCTGCCCCTCCAGGTGTCTGCACCGAGCCTTCAGCAGTGACACCTCCTGCTCCAGGGCATGACTGTATTCTGGAGGAACTGGAAGTGCTGTGCTGGTTGTAGAGGAGTTGCCAGTGGGCTGTGCTGGTGGTCCACTAGCCACCTGTATGCTGGTAGTAGGGATGGTGGAGGAGATGACAGGGCCGCTTGGAGGCTGGGCTGGGAGATGGCTGATATCCATATCCTTCCTCATCTGGGCCACCACAGCCCTCAGGCTGCTGCTCTGCTGCTGCAGGCGACGGGTCTCCTCCGATGCCAGATCACTCATGTTTGGTGTGAAACCCTGTAGTGCCTGGTCTCTCTCCACTGTAAAGGTGCGTTCACACGAGATATTTATTTTTCGCTCTGTCGCTCAAGTCAACCCTTTGGAATCGCTCTGTCGCTGTGTTTAAATCGCTCATCAACAGGCACACGAAATGACGGACATGTGGGGGATATAACGTTACGCAATGTCATGATATTTGTCCACTACGAGCCACCGTCATTGTTTACAAGCTAAAGCCTATCAGCGTGCTCCTAATGCGAGCTCCATACCGGTAGTACAGACTTCACTTCATGTCAGCTGTCAGCCTGTCAATGCGGTTTGTTGCCACACAATAAACCAGCGGTTTGTTCCAAGTCATCAAGTGATCCTTGACTCACTCTCACGGCAGCCAATCAGTGTTGAACAGCGAGCGACTGATGCCAGCGTAATTTCACTCGAGTTGGGATATTTCATCTCGAGCGACGAGCGTATTTTCTCCCTATCGCTCTGTCTCTGCCGCTCGGACGCCCAGCGATTTTTCTCCCAGGCGAATATACGCTCAATCGCTCGTTTGCATTGACTTTGTATGAAAACTCGACGCCAGCGAAAAACTTTAATAGGTCGGTGTGAACGCACCTTAACAGAACGCAGTAACAGTCAGGTCCTGTAGCTCTCTGTCTCGTTCCCTCAGCTCCGCCCTGGTCTGGTCTCTGGCCTGGGTCAGGCCCTGTATGAGCTGCTCACTGGCCAGGTAGTGTTCAGCCTTGGTGTCCTCACAGCGTCTCTGCCACTCCAGCTCCAACTGGACTCTCGTCCGCTCTAAAGCCTTCTCTCTGTCCAGACCTGCGCCCAGCTGCAGCTTGTATCTCTCCACCTCCTCCCTGCTCCTCTCCAGTTCACCCCTCAGTTTAGCCTCTCTCTCCTGCAAGGGCAGCATCTCCGTATCCTTGGCAACAGCCTCCTTGGAGGCCTGGCTGATGTACTTGTCCCAGCCAACTTGTGTCACCTCCAACTCTGAGCGAAGCCTCTGTGCAGTCTTGTCTCTCCGTTCCAGCGCTTCCCGCTGGTCTCTGTGCCCGGCGCGCCTGTGCAGCCATCACCTCCATGTCCTCCTGCAGCTTCACCACATGTCTCTCAGCGGTCTGCAGCTGCTGGGTGTGGGCCTGCCGCTGGGCCTCCAGCCGGGCCTCGCACTCCCTCAGAGCCCGGTCCAGATCCTCGTGTTGTGGTTATCCTCCTCCTTCTTCAGTTTACAGACCTCACTGCTGGCAAGGATCACATGATTAAGGAGCTTGAAGACAAGCTGAAAAGGATGGAGACCAATCTTCCAGGCGCTGTGTTGGAGCTGGGTTTGGAGCTGTTGACAGAGCTCCTCAGAGGCCTGCAGAGCCTCCACAGCCTGGACCTGGGCCTGGGAGTGCACCTCCATCTCTTTAGACAGCAGCTTCACGTGGCGTTCATGAGACAGCACCACACCTCGCATCTCATCCATTTTCAGGTTGAACTCGTGCTGGCCGGCCCTCAGCTCCTCCTCCCTCTCCTTGGCCTCCCGGCCTCTCAGCTCCTCCAGCTTGACTACCTGGATACGCAGCTGGCTCAGCTCCTTCTGTCTGTTGCTCTCTACAGTCAGTGACATGGTGGCCACAGCATCGTATCTCTCCAGCTCTGGGTCTCTCTCCTCTAGGACCGCCAAGTTGAATTGGAAATCCTCCCTCAGCTGCTGGAAGCGTTGCCTCAGGGAGGAGCGCTCGTCCTGGGCCTCTTTGAGGGAGCTCTCCAGCTGCTGGAACCTGAGAGACTGGAGCTCCTTCCATTCCTTCTCCTTACTGGCCAGCTGAGCCTCCAGGTCCCCATCTGCCTGCATGGTCAAACTGGGATACACCTAGGAGTTTTGACCCCCTCTTCTCTTGTCTTCCATGTGACGTAAACGCTTCCCATGGAAATCATCCATTACGTTAACATGCTATTCACATTTTAGTGGAGAGCAGCAAGTATAGAGAGCAGCCACTCTGCTGCACTGTTGTGGGGAAAGCCATCGTTGTCCAAGTCGTTGAGCGGGCGTAGGGTTTTTGAGGTGAAACGGACTGAGCACGAGTTTTAAGTTCTTCACCTTAGAGTTGCACAGCGCTGCAGTGTGTTGGTCAGCCAGTCTCATGTGTTACTGTTGAGTGAGCACTGCTCTGCTGCACTAACATTAATGTTGGTCTCCGAGTGACGGCGAGTTCAGAATGTAACGTTCGTCTGGCAAAGGTCATTATTGAGTCCTTTGAAGATGAACAACAAGATGTTTTGACAAGATAGGCTGTCTGCGCCATATAGTCTCTGGACGCTGCGGCGGCACTGCCGTCACAGTTAAGTTCCACACACGCAAAACTGTATGGGTGCTACTGCTGTAAATTATTTCATAGCATGTGTGACATAATTGCACTGTACAGCCCTCACTGATGACATCACAATTGCGTGATTGATGACATAAATTCAGACTTTTTCCTCCGAATTCATTACATTACGTCATTTGGCAGATGCTTTTATCCAAAGCGACTTACAATAACACATTTTTGTCAGCAATAGAGCAATCAACTATGCAACACAGTCTATGACAGCTACAACTTCTGAAGAAATAGTGGTAAAGTTTTTTTGTTGTTTTTTTAGAGAGAGAGAGAGAGAGAGAGAGAAAGAGAGAGAGAGAGAAAGATGTTAGTTCAAGAGGGGGCCAGGTGGAGCCTGAAAGGTGTGTTTTAAAGTCCCTGGAAACCAGAAATATTTCTTTATTATTTAGCATTTTGAGTTCATCACATCACAGGAGCCTATGTTAATAAGCCACCAGCCAAATTTGAACGATGATGAACGTCGCAAAGTATATAAATTTAGGTTTGACAGTCCTGGCAAAAGTCATGAGAATCAATTATTTTTTAGAGTGTATTTTCTCCCGCGGACTGTGTGGGCGTGTCCCGTCTACAGCAGGGAAATTTCCCTCTCTCAGACCTCTCTCCTCTCCTCGGAGAGGGAGAGAGAGAGAGAGATGGTTTGTGTGTGTGTGTGTGTGTGTGTGTGTGTGTGTGTGTGTGTGTGTGTGTGTGTGTGTGTTCGCGTGTTGCTGCGCGCATAGCGTACTGACGGTCATCTGTCTATCTGTCTATCTGTCTGCACGCGCGCACACACACACACACACACACACACACACACACACACAGCAGCGCCGCAGCAGGCAGAGGAGAGGTTTCTACACACCGCCGACGAGACTAATCTCTGCTCTGCCACTTCGAGTGCACAGCGCTTCTGTCTCCCTCCCACCGTGTGCTGTGTTCGTTCGTTCTCTCTCTCTCTCTCTCTCTCACTAGTCCAGAGAGAGAGAGAGAGAGAGAGAGAGAGAGAGAACGAACGAACACAGCACACAGAGTGGGAGGGAGACAGACAGACACTGAGCAGCGCTGTGGGGGCAAAGAACGCGCGTGTACAAAGGTTATATAGAGCTTATGACCTCATAATCTCCTGCGTTTTAGCACCTCGCGCACTGCTCTCTTCAATGAGGAAGTACTTTGTAGAATCTTGTAGAAAAGTGTCGATTTTAAGGCTTTGGGTTGAAAGTAATGTATAATAATTTCGGAGGCACACAATTACTAACATAAGACCCTAAATAACATAGTTAGAACGTTTTTGTGGATTTTGGTTTCCAGGGACTTTAAGTTTTTGACGAAAGATTGGCAGTGAAGCGGCCGTCCTGACCATAGGGGGGAGCTCATTCCACCATTGAGGTGCCAGGGACGAGAAGAGTCGCGATTGGGATGAACGACTTTTGAGCCCCGTAGTGAAGGGGGGCGAGGCGTCCTACACTAGTGGAGGAGCGGAGGGAACGGTGAGAGGTTTGGAACCTGACCATAGATCAATTTAGCCAAGTCACACACTTTTCTAATGCTTAAAAGTCTATACACATTTGTAGTGTGTGTTAATGACTGACCCCCTGGCTGAGAGAGACGGGTCCACCGATCTGCTCCTTGATGAAGTCCAGGTCCTCAGGCAACACCAGGCCATGCTCCTTCATCACCGGCTCCAGGCCATTATCACTCACCAGGTAGTCAAACATGTCTTGAGAAGCAGTCTCATGCTGCAACACAACAGGCACACAAATGCATATTAAGATGAGAACGTGAACATTCACCATTTCAAATTGTCTTGACTCACTAATCAAACAGAAAGAGCTTATCTAAGAGTTTACTACAATGACAGGCATACTCACATATAAATGCTCATGTGTGGTTAGAATTAAACAGATTCATATCTTCACAGCGACTGAGAAGGTGTCCTATTTATTTCGACATATTCATATAGAATTATCCACGACAATAACAGTCCAGGATACAAACTTGAATGGTTCTTATCTCTCTCACGTTTGATAAATTGTATTAATGACACCATGACTAAGAGTTCTTATCACTGAACCTTATCAGGCTGGACACTGTAATAATGACTATCTTAGTTGACAACTGTTTTGCTTACTAGTCATTTGACAGGAATTGCTTAGCAGATCAGCCTTGGTTTAATTATATACAAAAAACACCATGCTGTTCACTTACATAGTTCTGGCTTTTTGAAAACTTCTTGTTAAACCATATTTTAAGAACACCGGAGAGGTCAGGTCAAGCTTTGTGAAACTAAAGTTTTAGCTTCCGAATTGCTAGAAAATAGCCAAAATAAACAATAAATAATAAATAAATAATTGGACAATCCAACAGCATGTTTGGGCTGGATTATTACTGTGGTTGTGGATTGCAGACATGGGACCAAGTCACTTCGGTCCAAGTCTCAAGTAAGTCCCAAGTCATTTGGTCCAAGTCTCAAGCAAGTCCCAAGTCATTTTGTTTTGGGCAAGTCAAGTCAAGTCAAGTCACAGGTTATGTCAAGTCAAGTCAAGTCGAGTCCCTAGTTAAGGCAAGTCAAGTCCCAAGTCAAGTCACTTTTTTTTCCCACGCCCAAATACCTTACCTTTGTTTATAAAGAAAAAAGACATGGTATTAATACCTGTCTAATAGTGGTGATATTATTGGCCAATTTACAGTATCTAACCCATTCAAAAAGTATGACAAATTTAATTTGTATTCTAATCATTGATATTCAGTGAAATAAATGTAATCAAACAAAAGTCAAATAACTTTATAAACGCTTATTTATTTCTTAACTGCTTCTCAGTAAAAAAAAAAAAAATCTGCCACGTCAGTTTTAAACTGTGAATTAGTGACAGGCTGACAGCCATACTACAATGTAATCAAACAAAAACAAATAGCTTAAACTTAGAGTATTTACCTCTTCTCAATCAAAACATATTAATATAAACAAGGCTAGGTGGAAACGTAGTAGTGCAGAAAAGCATTGTTGAACCTGTTGACACACACACACACACACACACACACACACACACACACACACACACACACACACACACACAGCTGACAACATGTACCTCTCCCCCCTCCAACCCAGGGCTGACACATAGGCTACATTTGCATAATGTCCCAATATGCATTGTGGTTGACAAGGAAGCAACCAGATGAAGCTAAATAAGTGGTAGATAGTAATATTTCTTTTTACCAAATTTTTACCACAAGTTGTAATATTTCAATGTTGGCCAAAATAAAAATTTAAAATTGACTTTATGAATTAACACCCTAAGTCTAAAGCACATTTTCAGGTGGGGTATATATACATCTCACAACTAGAACGAGTTGTAGGATGATTAGGAACTTTGGAGACCACCGTGTTGCGCAAGCTTGTGCATAATATTTTAAGATCTCTTGGCGTGCTCGCAGTCTACAGATCGAACCGATAGTCTACGGGCCTGCGCTGGCCAAAAGTATTTAATAAATATTTCCTCTCAATCACTGTTAAACAGTGAAACACTGACAGCCAGACTACAACATCAAACGTTCCGCCCCTGTCCCTTCTGCCTGTTTGAAGAATATTGCAGCTGTGTGCAATCCAGTGAGATGATTGATTGACGGCCAGTCATCCAATCACGACAATGCTATAAGGCGGAGCATGACTGGATGACAATTTGTCATTGGATCACTCAGTCATGTTCCTCCTTATAGCATTGTCGTGATTGGATGAGCGGCTGTCCGTCACGCTCCTCTCTTCGTCTCCTCTCCAGCTTGCACTCCCCGCCATGCACTGACTGACGCATACCGGACAGACAGAGAAACTTGGACAATGTTACGTTATGATTTAATTATTTAAACAGACAAACACAAACAAGTCATCCAAGTCATCACCTCTCAAGTCAAGTCAAGTCTCGAGTCTTTAACTTCCAAGTCCAAGTAAGTCTCAAGTCATTTATGTTTTTGTCAAGTCAAGTCACAAGTCATCAAAACAGGGACTCGAGTCGACTCGAGTCCAAGTCACCAAGTCTCAAGTGCCCATCTCTGGTGGATTGATAGATTCTTAGGAATCTAGCATATCCTTGCTGCTAGAGATAGTTTTCTGAAGTATCTAACATTGGACATTGGTTTAAAACAGTTCCAGCTTGCATATTGACAGCAGATGTGTCTTGTCGTTCAGTTGGTCATTCAGCCCTTTCAATCAGAGCCTCACAGTGCTGGAACTGTGTGCCAGCACTTATCAAAGAACTTAATACAGTTAAATACTGTTTGTGATTGAACCAGTCCAGTTTGACAGTGCTGTGTTTGTCAGTGATGTCATACATAAGCATTGTGACATTACTTTACTCCCTGGCGAAAGTCGTTCCACTACTCGTTACATTACTTTTGCGTTACTAACATCGCTTGAGTGAAGTAATGTGCGTATCTCCACCCCTCAAAAGTTGTAGACAGCGCTACCATCCCCCCCTCCCCCTACAGCCCCCCCAAACTGCCTCAAACTCCTATGAAAGTTGGTGCTACAATGGATCGGCCAGAGGGATGACTGCCTCCGATTGACATGAAACATCCTATCGTCACTCCTCATGCCTAAATCTAACCAATCATCACTCCTCCCCATCCCTCTAGTCCATCCATTCTAGCAATTAACAGCTTTTAACAGTCAGCTGTGGTGTTGCGCAATCGTGCATTAAAAAGCACTGGAGACATTGGATGTTTTTTTCCAGAATCCTGCAGATTCAATCCCGATCCTGCTGATGATTGAAGGATTTATGTAATGCAAGTAATGACAGTGTTTGATTTAGTAACTAATGTGATTACTGGATTTAGGAACCGTAACGCCTTACACTACTCGTTACAGACAACTGTAATGTGATTACAGTAATGTGTTACCCCTCAACACTGACCAATATATGACATGGGACTATAGAAACAAAATTAAAAAAAAATATATATATATAAGGGGGATAGTTTCTCACCTTCCATTCCGATCCTGGACGCGCTCTGGGGATGAACATGCGATCGAACATATGGGAAAAAGGCCCATGTCCTGGATAAAGAGGGATATGGAGATGTTACTGATTTGTTTGAGTGTGCATTAAACTATTCATGTTTATATCTTACCAAGTCTTGTACCAAATAGAAGCTACTGAAGCTACAGTTTCAGTTTTATTCTGACTCCCAACCACACCCAGTTATTAATGATCAGTTACATGAGATGAGTCATGGCATGGCAGCCACGGCTGTGTGTGTGTGTGTGTGTGTGTGTGTGTGTGTGTGTGTGTGTGTGTGTGTGTGTGTGTGTGTGTGTGTGTGTTTCTTAACTCACCCAGGTCATGGCAGAGACCAGCGATCTTCACACAAAGGATGTCCCTGCGCGAGATGAGGAGTTCTGGCTGCCTGTCATTCAGTGCTTGTACAAGCCGTCCTGCTAGGTGTCCCACCCTGCAGCAGGGCATCAACAACAGAACAACCCCTTTCACAACCACTGTGTGACCATCCTGCTGCTACCCACCTGGAACTAACACATCATGAGCTTTTGATGCATCAGAGTTGACAATTTAGTCTGCTATCAGGCTAAAAACTTTATATTTTGCATGACTGTTCTTTACATATTTTCAAATTTTTTTATTTTTTTATTGTTCTTATTGTGTGTGTTTTACTGCACCCTGTCTGCAAACCAAACTTCCCCAATAGTAAACATTTTGAATCCACACACACACACACACACACACATCTGAAAACACACACAGACATACCCAATGGAGTGTTCAAAGCGGTTGTGAGATGCACCAGGGAAGACATAGTAGGTTCCTCCCAGCTGCTTGATGTTTCGTAGTCTTTGGAACTGGGGTGTGTCTATGATTCGGATGAGAAGTGGGTGTATCTCCACATGCCCATGGATGGGATCATTAAACACCTGGTAGAAAACAGCACACCAAACAGCTAGGATTAGAAAAATATACACACGTATTGTATTATTTATCAGCTAAGAGACTGTTAGTTAAAAACAAATCTGTGCCTGTCTTTCGGGAGGCAGGGAGGCCGTCTTTACCTCTTGTAGTGTGACATATTCAAAGACCAGCGTCTTGGCATCTGGGATGCCTCACAACACCCAAATGAAAAGTCTATCATGTCGGTCTCTTTTTGGTATTGTCACAGTTGGTTAATATGATGGTTGCTGGTTATCCCTGTTATGTGATTTATGGCATCGCGTGAGGCTGTCATAGGAAAGTGGGAGTTGACTTGAAGGGGTGTCTCTCGGCCACTCCAACCAAGGAAGACAACCTCCCTTTCACAAACTTTCCATCTGGCAGCCTTGTGGTTATTTCCTTCTGCCGTGGTATGTTGCGGGTCCAGGTCATCTAGACACAAGCCTATCTCTTTTTAGAACCGAACCCGTGACAGTATCGTCTCGCATAGTTTGTCTTCTTGGCCAGGAACCAACTCATTGCACAACCACTGCAATACCCTAACGTTTAAATTGAGATCATTCCTCGTAGTGGTTTTATTTTGGAATTAAGTTTCTTTGAGTGGACTCCTGATTCAACATCGTCCTCCGCAACCTGGGAAATCCACACGATAGTCCCTACCAACTCCAAGGGTGTTGTTTTAGAGCTCACTGTTCAATATCACTGGAAGGGGCAAGCAAAGATGAGGGTGAAGTGCGACTATTTAAGAGTGTTACCAGTTAGCCGCTGAGAGGGTACATAGGGATCTGTCCGACACGCTAAGTCCAGAAACGGGAGACATGAGGCCGTAGCTGCATTTTGAGGGTGTTCATTTGAACCCACATAAAACACTACATGCTCTGCTGCAAGATGTAGTAGCTAATTGTTGCATAAGCTTAACAAGATATAACATTTAGCATTGCATTGTGTTGCGGTCAACAGAAATTATCAGCTCCTACTTCCCCTCTCTCTGACAAACAAAACTGAATGAGAAGCAGGTGTAAGTGATCTTAATTACTGCTGTCCCCCCCCCCCCCCAGTGACACACACACCTCCACAATGCCCCCCAGTGACCGAGTGACAGACCTGCAAGCAAAACATACTCCTTGCTCCCACAGAGGGGATGATGAAACTAGTGTTTCATCATTCATCTTATTCTACCTCTCTTCCCCCTTTTTCCAGCCTGCTGACTTAACTTGACTGTAGAGTGAGAGTAGACAAGGACAAAAACAATAACAGCAAGCAAAAAAGAAAGCATAATGGATGGTAGGTGGCTGTGATGGTCCTTTACTGACCCTGGTATGTCTTGACCTTCCCTTGCTGTTTATCCTACACACCTTTCTTCTTTTAAATAGTCAGTCTCTGTTATTATACCACATCCTTCTACATGAGTTATTTTGAAGAACATTGTATACCTTTGGCTCCGCTGCTCTCTGCCAGAGCTTCCTGAGACTGTATAGGAGTTGCAGACGGACACCACGGGGCCTAGGGAGAGAGAGAAAAGCAGTGTAAGAGAAAGTGGACTGTGAAACATCAAAGGGGGCTGTGGGTTTTGCTTGACTGCCTGCCATTCTGGTCAACCATTATAGTGATACCACACCAAGGGGCATTGGCTTTGAATGAAACCCCCTTTGGTTAGGCAGGATTCGTATGTTTTCTTAGACATCCGACACCAGGACAAATGACACACTTACTCTATGCCAATCTTCTCCAACTGTGCCTCGGAGAGATCCTGCAGACCGACACCAGTTATTTATTGCTCTGGACACAGGAGGAAACACAATGTTGTTGGCATTTCATAGTTCTCCTGTATCTCAGGGAATAGAGCAACACAACACTGTCAGGGTTAGGCGTTTGGTACTTGTGGTATTGCAGAGCACTTTGGATAAAAGCGTCCCCCAAATGGCACGTTAAATTATGTTTATTGATTGTGCGTAGCTAGATTTAGCTAGAAGTCCTCTGAGACATGCTTGTGAATTAGGGCTATACAAATCAACTTGGCGTGACACGTGTAACTTAACGTAGACACTACAGTCCCTCCAGGAAATTGCGATTTTGCGATCGCAATAATTAATGCAAATTCAACCAAACTCCGCGATATTTGCGGGGCTTGCAATTTTTCAAAATTCCCGCGATTTTGCCACAAAAAGTTAGTAAAATGCCGCATCTATTCTTTACCTGGGTTTGAGATATGTGCGCGCTGTCATCTTGCCTGGTTGCTGTGGGAACGAGGGACAACAATAGGAAGTGACGAGAGTATGTAACGTAACACGCCATCGCATTGCGATGAGGAGGGCAAACCCCTCACATTTGCCAACAAAAATAACTGCAAAACAATTATCAAATGTTTTGCATGAAAGTGGAGGCAAACTATTTTGCACTCCCTGCAACACTGTCGTGGAGGAACACAAACGGAAATCGTCACTGGACAGCTACTTTGCTAGCGCGAAGCATTTGAGACCCCCACACACACACACACACACACACACACACAGGTGGCATATTTAGCTTAGGGTCTAGTTGTTTGAATATTTAACAAAGAACAAGGAACAAGGAACAAGGAAGGGATGAGGAGGACAGGGAAGGCATGCCGGTCTATAAACAAATCATAACGGAACTGAAAAGACAAAGAACACTGGACATCAGAACAAAGAGACCCACACCCTGGCACCTGCTCACCTTCTAACAGACTTCTTATTTTTGATAACTATTCCTTTCTACTGTTTATAAAAAAAAATAAAAAAAATGTATTTACGGTACTGTAAATGTTTGTAACCCCTTATTGAATAATTGAATAAAGTATATTTAAAAAGGAAGGCATGCCGGCTCGCCCCCCCCTTGCTTCGCGGGCTCAAGGGCCGCTCTCAAGCTCAACTTTTTACCTGTCTCGCCCCCAAATGGGAACGAGCTTCCCCCCATGGTCAGGACATCAGAATCTCTCCCCATCTTCCACAATCGGCTAAAAACTCATCTCTTTTCTCTCCATTTTACCTCCCCCTAACCTTACTTCAACTCCCGTATATGCTGCCCACGGACTGTCAACTGTTTTTGGTTCTTTATTTTATTTATCTTTTTCATTATCTCTGCTTTCCACTATGTATGTTACATGATCTATGCTTGTTTTTTATCCCTCTGTACGTCGCTTTGGAGAAAGGCGTCTGCCAAATGAAATAAAGTAAAGTAAAGTAAAGAGGAAATAAGGATAAGAGGAAATATATAAAGCACTAAGCAAAAGGTATGACAAAAGGCAAAGTGATAATAGCATTATTGAGGATGAGGAAGAAAGGAGAAGAGGAATGATGAAGGAAGGAAAAGAAAAAATGTAATTAAAAATTAAAAAATTAAATCAAATTTTTTTCCTCAATGCCGCAATTTTTGCCAGTTCCTGCAATTTTACCGCAGAAAATCACATAAAATGTCGCAAATTGCATCGCAAATTTTGAGAAAAGCCGCCGCAAAATCAAGCATCTACAGCTTGCAACTGTGTACGTTTTGACAACAGCTGTAACAAGAACATGAACTAGCTAACAAGCTATTAGTTAGCAAGTCACACAAATAAACATGGACAGGTGGACGTTAACCGAGCTAGCAGCTGTCCAAAAGGAGAAGAGACTGGACTAGTCAGGCTAACGTTAGCTGTAAGAAGAAAATACATTTAAACAGATCAAACTGTATAAACCAAAACCATAATAAGACCGACTTCTAAATGTGTCTGCCCATTCCTCGAGTCCTTGTCGCTGCAGGTATTGGCACGTTTCCTCCACTCCCCATCTCATGAAGTCCTCTTCGTGCTCTCGGACCACAGACACTCTCTTCTCTGGGGTTTTGAAAGTGTCAGCAGTGGATGGATCTTGCTCTAACGGGTGCTTTCGGTTCGCCATGTTGAGCAGACAAAAAGCAGTAGATAGAGTGGAGGCCCACAAATGAAATGTCACGGGAGCAGTTTCAGCTGATCAGTTCAGACATGCACACAAGACAAGACACCCAGGCAGTGAAAAATGCCGGGTTTTTGTTTCTCTCCCTCTCACTCTGTTGTCTGTAGTCAGTGGCGTGCCTGACCAAGTTGGTGCCCTAGGCAAGATTTGTGCTGGTGCCCCCCCCTCCCCCAAAGAAAATATAATAAAAATTATATTGCAGCGAATTCCACCACTGCAGTGCAGGCTCAGAATCGCCCTTCCCCAGTGGCGCTGGAAGTACTTTTAGGAAGGGGTGCTGTAAGGAAGGGACTCTCGGTGCTGCCCGCAAGGGCAGCGCCGAAGAAAATTTGATGTTTTTTGGACTTTAATCCATATTTAGAAGAATATTTAATTTTAAATTAACATTAGGATTATACTGTTGTGATGTCATTATTCAGTATCTTCTCCTTTTCTCACTCACTTTCATATAAGCACCTGCTCTCCCTTTAGTCGTTTTACACTACAACAGACAGCAACACAGGCATAAACACTGAACTTATTATTATTATTATGGAAAACCAGATTATGATGAAAATCAAACACTTTTGAAGAGAGAGCATATTAAATAAGATCAGAGCTTGGAAGCACAAACTGTTTTTTAATGCATTTTGTTGGTGGTATAAACACAAGACAGCCAAATCCAACAATTTCGAAAATCCCATTTCTTGCCACCAGGGGGTGCTGCAGCACCCTCAGCACCCACCTTCCAGCGCCCTTGCTCCCCCCCCCACTCTGGGAAAAAGCTCCCAGCAGGTAAAAGGGGGCGCGGCCGCGCAGGGGGTGGGGTGGTATGGATTAGGGACCATGGTGAAATTGCTGCAGCCCAGGCAGCCAGAAAGCCAGAATTAGAAAAATGATTTCACTATTATTTAAAGACTTAAGATGTTGTTGTGCTTATTTTTTGTCTACTATTGTAAAATAATAGTAGGCCTATTATCATGAAAAAGTATTTCTAAAAAAAAAAAAAATTTTTTTTTTACCCTCTCTGGCGCCCCTAACGGCTCAAGCGCCCTTAGCATTTGCCTAGTTCGCCTAATGGACGGCACGCCACTGTCTGTAGTCATTAGTCAAGAGCCCCAGAATCACAATATAACTTCCGGTTACAGCCTTCAGAATACAATTCTTTGGTTTAACACTAGTTCTTTTTAAAGTAATAACATCATTCATACAGAAGTGGGAACAACACTTAATGAGGATCGGGTCTGTTTTCCCCCTCAAAGCACACCTGATTGTTCTAGTTGTCAGACTAAACCTCCACCACCGATATGCCCTGACAACTAGAGCGGTTTATTTTCCAAAGGAAACCACATAACTTCCTTCCAACTATCTCCAACTTCATACAGCTTTTTTCTGACTTTGGGTTTGGTTGACAGCTAAAGGGCGGAGCTATGGCTCTGGGTGGAGCCAAATATATTCAGAGCAAATGAGATACCTTCATTCGCCCAGGATCGTCTCTCTCTTTCTTTTTGAGCAATTCATGGCATAGGAGTTGAATTCATGTAGCCTAATCTCTCACTGACCCTTTTAACCTATTGACGTTTCACTGTCACTGTCACTTACTTTTCACCCATGTGTGAGAGGAGAGGAGGAAAACCCCATGACAGTTTTTTGATAGGCCTGTTTGTTTTTTTACTTTAAATAATATCATCATCAGTATATAAATGGGAGCTAGCAGGGCTCTGTTTGTTTCTCTGTCTGTCCCATGTCCCACTGTGATGTCATAAATGACATCATCATCAGTGATGTCATAAACCACTGTGACAAGAAAAATCTCAGAAAAATGAGTAGCAACTCAATTGTACTCAACTCTGTGAGAATATGGAACTGCGCTCATAAGTTTCTGAACTGGAATAAGCCTCTATCACCTTACACTCCTATATGGAAGAATCCAGCTCTGCCTTCTGTACTTGGTGATAATGTTTCGAAACAGTGGGCTGAGAAAGGCATCCTAACTGTGGCTTGCTTGTATGACAGTGGCGTTCTTCTCACATTTACACAGATTCAAGAAAGATATAATGTACCTAGCTCACAATTCTTTAAGTTTCTACAGTTGAGAAGTTTTATTCAGTCCACTCAACAAAAATTGGAGGAACCAAAGGCCTCTGTAATAGAGAAAATACTAATACAATCAGAGAAATCAACTAAATTATTATCTAGACTTTACAAAGGTTTGATGGAGGCTTTTCCAGACAATACTCTTTCTACTAAGGAAAAATGGCAGGGCGACATTGAGGAAAACATTGACGAGGAGGAATGGAGACAGATTTGTTCAAATATACACTCTGGCTCATATAACTGGAGACATAAACTCTTACAATTCAAGATTGTGCATAGAACATATTATACCCCAGAAAAACTTCATGCCATGCAGTCAGAAATGTCCTTTTTGTGCTGGAGGTGCAAGAGACAAAAGGGCTCGCTTTTGCATATGCTGTGGTCTTGCTGTAAACTGACCCTCTTTTGGGAGGAAATATGTTTTGTTATTGCATCATGCTTGCAACTTAATCTAACGCCCACTCCTCGTCTCTGTTTACTCTGTAACTTTAATGTTGGTGATTGTCACCAAAGGAAATCTTGCATTTATTGCTGCAAAAAAATGTATTGCTGTCGGCTGGAAGGCCTCCTATCCCCCAACACTGTCTCAGTGGAAAGCAGAGATGTCAGGCTATATCCCTCTTGATCATCTGTATTACAAAATGAAAGGAAAGCTTGACATATATGACAAAATATGGACCCCTTATGTGACTTTTATGGATAACTGTTAAACATCGGTTGAATTATGCTTTTCTACAAGACTACTGTGACATATTCATTTACTGATTTCCTCATCTTCATATACTGTTTTTTCTTTCTTCCCCTTTTTGAGATTCTTGAGATGTATGTATGTAGGAGTATGTGTATGCATATATATGTGGATATACGTGTGTACAGTATGTGTATGTGTGTACATGTATGTATGTATATATATGCACATATATCTGTAGTTGCAACCCTAGCATGGTTTTGTCTACCGTGTCTGTTTAAGTTACATTGTCTTGTTTGTCCTGTTTTGTTATCTTGTCCCACCTGCTTGAGGGTATCATACATACATATAAAAAGCATACACATAGACATAGCACTGACTCTCACTCTGCAGAGTCGCGCAGCGGCCGAGCTGCGAATGCGAGCTGCAGGGCCAGCTTGGCGAGCTGCAGGACGGGTGAGGCCGCACAGCGGGCAAGGTAGCAAGCCCGCGTAGCGGGCGAGCCTAGGGATCGATCTTGGGGTTATATTTGGGGTTATATTTGATAGCGCTTTTAAATTCGACAAGCAGATCAACTCAGTAGTTAAAAACAGCTTTTACCACCTTCGGCTGCTGGCTAAGACGAAGGCCTACCTCTCCCAGGCAAACCTGGAGAGGGTTATTCACGCCTTCGTCACCACACGCATTGACTACTGCAACGCACTTTATGTGGGGATTGATCAGTCCTTGCTCCGCCGCCTACAGCTCGTTCAGAACGCGGCTGCACGCCTCCTTAAGCTTCTGGCATACTCTTCGCGCCCAGCCAAGCGCATAGGGCGCACGGCGATTATGACGACATCGCACGGGGCGTGTCGGGGGTTGAGGCCTGAGCGCAGCGCGGCGCGTCCATGGAGATTTTTCTATCAGCGCGTCGGTTTTGCTGCCTGTGCCTGAGATCTCCGTGGTAGGCTATCAGCGGATATCTGCTGTGATTGAGTCCTCACCGTCGTAAAGTCGCCTTCAAAGCATGCTGTTCGATTATAACGAACTAGTTGTGTGGCTTAGCCTTCCCAAATGTGGAGGGGTCGTTTTTTATAATTTAATACATAGAATTGGGAACATTACATTCAATTTCATTCAGACTGCCTGGAGCCTGGAGCTGCGCACTGAGTATGTTCTGTTTTGGCCTGCGCAGAGTGCGCGCGCCCTCCTCTGAGCCCCGCCTCCAGCGCGTGCGCGAAGAGTATGCCAGAAGCTTTACGAGGACAATAAAGCGCGAGCACATCACCCCAGTCCTGTCCTCGCTCCATTGGCTGCCTGTGCGCTTTCGCATTGATTTTAAATTATCCCTGACCGTCTTTAAAGCCCTCAATGGCCTGGCCCCTCCCTACATTTCCGAGCTGCTGCACCGCCACACCCCCTCCAGAGCTCTTAGATCGGCCGACCTATCGCTGCTGGTGGTGCCCAGAACCAAACTAAAAACTAGGGGGGACAGAGCCTTTGCGGCAGCTGCCCCAAAACTCTGGAACAGTCTCCCCCTACACGTTCGTGCTGCCCAGACCCTGGAGGTTTTTAAATCGCTCTTAAAAACCCACCTGTTTTCCCTGGCTTTCCCCCCTACTTAGCCATCGTTAGGTCCCTGGCATTTATCGTTTTATTGCTTTTATTGTCTTATTGTTTTATCTTTTTGATTTTAATTGTCATCATATATGCACTTTGTATTATGTTGCTCTCAATTAGTATTTTTGCACTTTACTTATTTACATCTGTGCACTTTACTCCCCGCCTGTGAAGCACTTTGGTTCGGCTGCCGCTGTATGTAAATGTGCTATATAAATAAAGTTGACTTGACTCGACTTGACTCGATCTGTCAATCCCAAAAGCTGGATTGACAGTCATGGCTGCGTTTCTTGATTAGAACTGGGAGGTGGACTATTTCTCTGGCCTTTTGACAGCAGAAACGGTTGCTGAGCTTTGTGGGTCCAGATCACTGGCATAATTCTCTTTTACAGGGAACCAGTTAGAACAAATAGCCACAAGATGGCACTGTTGTTCAATACTCTGTTTGTTTTGAGGGTTAGCAATGGGCCATGATGACCCATGGCCAACATGTTGGACTGCTTAGGTGATAAAGGGATTAAAAATTCAGGTTTTGCAAAGGAATATAAAGCAATGCTCAATATTAAATCCAGCTCACTGCCACCACTTTTCATAAAAAGGCCTTTGTTTTTGAAAGTATTGCCATATTTTTCAGGCGCAAGCACGGCCAATGTCAGGGAACCAAACAGAGAGATAGCTTAGTGACAGTTTTGTCAACAGCATGCATCAAATTAAGATGTATTCTATTAACTCTTGGCTAAATATAATTTTAATGACATGGGGAACACAATGTAAAATCTCCATTAAATAAATGTTCTATTAAATGGCAAGACATTAGTCTCTTTATACAATTTTACTGTCTAAGACCATTCATCAGCATTTTACAAGATTCTTCCAGCCCTCTATTATTAAATCCTGTTAAAAGTAAGCTATTATTTGCCAGATTTGAGTAAGAATTTATAACAATTTATTACATGTTAATATATTGGATGGACACATATCAATTGTGTACCATGGACACAGATGTGCCTTAGCTCCTCCTACTCCAAAAGATAACTACAAGAATGTGCTGTGATGTGGGATCTGCTGGACCTTGAACTTAGTTAAAAGACTTCACAAGTTGCTAGTCTGTTGTCCCTCAGCAGTGACCTCTAGTTCCCACTACATCAACGCTCTCTTTCACCGTGGAGCTCAAACAACCACGTGTGTTAAAACAAAGCCTTGGCTTTAACAGTCAGGGATCATTGTACAGTAACCTGAACCTAAATCATTTCAACACTGTGGGCCTCCTGTCAATCAAATATTAGCCAGGCACTTTCCATGTTCCCCCAAAGCAGCATGGACTGCATCATGGCTGAGAAGATGCTGAACTATTCCAAGTATCTGCAATAATTAGGCTACTAACTCAAACCAGGGAAAAAGGTTTAGAGCTAAATCCCACATGCCAATAGGCTTTTCTTTAACTGTTCCCTCACGTGTGGACAAAACAACAAGCGTACTTTAGAGCAGGGATGCTCAACTTGCTTTGCCCGGGGGCCACTTCCGTGAAATGATAGAAGGCCAGGGGCCAGTTAATAAACAATCAATATACATTTTTCTGTAGCGGATTGTAGGTTTTTGGGGTGTCAGTCGGAGTTTAGTCTGACAATGTTGTGCACACCGGATAGTTAGTTAGGTTAAGTACATACATAAGTGCCTGGGTAGCGAGCAGACGGCAGTATTTGACAATTTAGCAGCTAAATCATAGATTATTGAAAGATATTCCATATTCCAGACTGAAATGCTATAAGTATTGGGCAGGAGTATTGGCCAGAATGACATGAACATTTGGACACTTATTCAGCGGGTATCTTGCATGTTGCGTTCAGGTGCACTGTAAAAAAAAAAAAAAAAAAAGAAAAGTTTTGCAATTGCATCGCGGGCCACACAGGGGGCGCCCCGCCAGTTGAGTATCACTGCTTTAGAGTATAAGCAAAATAAGCCCCCAGGCCTCTCAGATCCTAGGCTGCTTATGGCTCAGGCAGTTGGGGAACAGAACAGAATCATTAGGACAGTGAAATCTTTTGTATGGGAAGTGTGCAGCCTATCTGCTCATTCACTGGTGCTCTTACTATTATATGGCATTCCCCAAATGTTTGAGTATTGATAATATAATATCATTAATCCCTTTTGGATTTGTTTTTCTTCCTGTTCAGTCATCCATTTCAACCTGATACATTTAATTTAGAAGAGACTGAAATTAAACTATTCTCTATTTCACAAGTTTAAAAAAAAAAGTAAAAATTTGGAAAAATAATGGAAAATAATAAACGTGATTATTATACATTTTTATAGCAGAAATATGCCCCTCCCCCCCGTATTCTATAATCATCTTATGCCCCCCCCCCCCCCCCCCTATACAATAGACATGAATCCTCATAGGGAAGAGATGCATTGTTACAGATTTAACCATAGGCTAATTTCCATCTGGAGTCCCTGGGCAGGTGGATTCAGAAGCCATTCAGAGTTAAGAAAACACAATAAACTACATAAAGTGAAAACATGCAATGTCTATAGCATAGGTTAGCACAAGATAAAATAATATGGACAATAAAGTAAAATAAATATATATAAAAAAACATCCAGATACCAGACAGCAGCAGGCAACAGACATCGAATATAAAATACATACATGTCATGCATACATCTATACAGATGCCAAAAATAAACCACCACACACACACACACACACACACACACACACACACACACACACACACACACACACACACACACACACACACACACACACACACACACACACACACACACACACACACACACACACACACACACACAGGTGGCATATTTAGCTTAGGGTCTAGTTGTTTGAATATTTAACAAGGAACAAGGAACCAGGAACAAGGAAGGGATGAGGAGGACAGGGAAGTCATGCCGGTCTATAAACAAATCATAACGGAACTGAAAAGACAAAGAACACTGGACATCAGAACAAAGAGACCCACACCCTGGCACCTGCTCACCTTCTAACAGACTTCTTATTTTTGATAACTATTCCTTTCTACTGTTTATAAAAATAAATAAATAAAAATGTATTTACTGTAAATGTTTGTAACCCCTTATTGAATAATTGAATAAAGTATATTTAAAAAGGAAGGCATGCCGGCTCGCCCCCCCCTTGCTTCGTGGGCTCAAGGGCCGCTCTCAAGCTCGACTTTTTACCTGTCTCGCCCCCAAATGGTGGAACGAGCTTCCCCCCATGGTCAGGACATCAGAATCTCTCCCCATCTTCCACAATCGGCTAAAAACTCATCTCTTTTCTCTCCATTTTACCTCCCCCTAACCTTACTTCTTCATCTCCCTTATATGCTGCCCACGGACTGTCAACTGTTTTTGGTTCTTTATTTTATTTATCTTTTTCATTATCTCTGCTTTCCACTATGTATGTTACATGATCTATGCTTGTTTTTTATCCCTCTGTACGTCGCTTTGGAGAAAGGCATCTGCCAAATGAAATAAAGTAAAGTAAAGTAAAGTAAAGTAAAGAGGAAATAAGGATAAGAGGAAATATATAAAGCACTAAGCAAAAGGTATGAGAAAAGGCAAAGTGATAATAGCATTATTGAGGATGAGGAAGAAAGGAGAAGAGCAATGATGAAGGGAGGTAAAGAAAAAATTTAATTAAAAATTAAAAAATTAAATAGAATTTTTTTCCTCAACGCCGCAATTTTTGCCAGTTCCCGCAATTTTACCGCAGAAAATCACATAAAATGTCGCAAATTGCATCGCAAATTTTGAGAAAAGCCATCGAATATAAAATACATACATGTCATGCATACATCTATGCAGATGACCACACACACACACACACACACACACACACACCAAACTCTGAGCTGATATCCAGTAAAACGCTTTACCAGGGATCGGCACTGGACATTCCTTTGTATTGTTTTGACATCTCAGTTCAAGTGAAGCCAAGAGAGACTCAGAGTTTCCCCACAATGCAATGCTCCACAGCCCAGGCCTGTGTGCTGCTTCAACAAAACACCCTGCTGCCTTTCAAGTCAAACCTGGAAATATCTCAAACTGCCACTAGTGGGCCTTTTTCACAGCAGCCATTTTGTGTCTAAAAGGCAGGCTGAACACAGTTGCAACCAAAAACATTAATGAAGGACCCAGCACTGGAACACCTAAAATGGGTTGGAAGTTGGAAACCCTCTTAATGTTTTGGTTGAACCTGTGTTTAATTATACAGTCTATGGCAAAGGTTCTCAAATGGGGGTCTGCGGACCCCCAGGGGTCCTTAAAGGATGGGTTTTCCGTGGGGAATATGAATATATATTAAATCTCACGCCCCTAAGGTTTTCGAATCCGTTGAAATTTTTGAAATTGGATATTCACTGCCAGAGATATCAAGCATCTCTCACATATTTTTTGGGCCAGCCGACGCGTTTCGCGTCATCTGGCCTAAGTCCGCCTTGCGGAAGTCGTGCACCTATGAACTACAACTGTTGTTGGCCATGGTCCCGCCTCTAGAGGTCCTCCACGCCCCTTCAGAGGCCTTGACCAAAACAAAAACGCAGCCATCTTGTCAACCGCCTAGCCTGCTGTAGCTAATATTAGCTTCCCATAGTTCCTTGCAAAGAGACCATTATCTCGGGAACGGAAGCACTAATCGACACGGGACTGGCGGCATTGGAAAGCTCGTCAAATTTTACATCTAGTAGTAGGTGGGTTGAAGTAACGAAATCAACGCTGAGCAATGTACCCGTTTTTACACATTTTTACAGAAAATAGTTACAACATCAGATGCGCGTAACTCCTACGAAAATGCCTTAAAATGCATGAAAAATTTTTTATGAAGACATCTCCCGACATATATACTACCGTTTACATTTGGTGCAATTTGGAGGCAATTTTATTTTCGATTTATTTCTTGTTCTTTGTATATTTCATTGTCGAAGCCTTCTTCTTCTTCTTCTTTGAGTTTTATGGCGGTTGGCAAACATATATGTGCATTACCGCCACCTACTGGAGTTTGATATCAGCCAAATGCCTGAGGGGTGGGCATAAAAACGAAGGCCACGCGAGCCCAGTGCATTGTGGGAAATGTAGTATTTCGAGTCCCCGCACCCGCACCTCCCCCCCACCACCCCCCCCCCACACACAGAGTGGATTTCGGTTGATATCTCTGTGAGTAAACCTCCAATTTCAAAAATTTCAACGGATTCGAAAACCTTAGGGGCGTGAGATTTAATATATATTCATATTCCCCACGGAAAACCCATCCTTTAAGGGGGTTCCAGGGGGTCCCCAGCCAAAAGAGGGTTAATTTATTTCCCCTATAATTCCATTCATAAGTAACACAATGACTATTTTGGTCATGGGTTTTATACACTTTCTGTAATGAAACATCTAAAAGCATCAATCTTATTATCATATAGGGGACAAAATCCTATCAAATGGGGGTTCCGTGGTGTAATTTTTGTCAGTTTAGGGGTCCTTCATGTGAAAACATTTGAGAACCACTGGTCTGGCTTTTAGACACAAAATGGCTGCCGTGGAAAAGGTCAATGGAGTGGCACAGGAATGAGTCCTAAAACCATCGCCTGGTTCCTTCATCTGGAAGTCAATGGGATTTTTGTATTGGGGATTTTGGTTAGATGCCTGAAAGAAGGTCTGTGGTTAACAACGTTTATGAAACTGAGACCTTTTGTGTTCAGCAAGATAATGTTCACAAATTGGGGGGCGGGGAAGAAGAAAAAGATATTTGAAGCATTTTCTGGCTATCGCAATTTTGGGGGATCGCATTTACGCTTCAAAAATCATAAAAGTGGTGTTCAACACAAAGGTCTCAGTTTCATACACTGGTGCCCAGGGCACACCAATCAAACAATCTAGAACAAACACATTCAAACACAGATGTTTGTTCGGTGTGCCATGGCTGTCTGTCCTTGTTTGGAGATGTTTGGTCAGATTCCAGATGTTCAACCCTTGTTTGTCTGTGTTTAGCCCATGGTACACCAACCAAACATTCTCCAACATCCGTTGGCAGTTGTTGGACAATGTTTTATTGGTGTGCCATGGACTTGAAGTGCAGTAGTGGCGACTGCACTAGTGTGTGTGTATATGGTACCCTGGCTCTGCAGCTGGTCCAGGTATTTGCTGGGTGTGGGGTTGAAGCCGAGCGCCTCCTCTCTCTCCTTCTCCTGCCGCCTCTGCTGCTCCTCCTCCCTGGCTCTCCTCAGCACCTCCTCCTGCAGCTCGTCCAGCTCGCTGCGGCCTGTGCCCGCTGCCAGCCACACACACACACACACACACACACACACACACACACACACACACACACACACACACACACACACACACACACACACACACACACACACACACACACACACACACACACACACACAATAGAGATGAGTAAGAGATATACCCACCAAAGCTCGCTCTGTCTGTCTGTCTGTCTGTCTGTCTGGACCTGAATGGTGATTAATAATCATAAACTGAGGATTGCATCTAAAAGGTGGGCAGTATATAATATACAGTAGTATATATAAGCAGTATATATAAGCAGTATATATAAGCAGTATATAATATACAGTAGATTTACAGAACAGAGTTTGGATTTTCAAATGACTTTTTTTTTACGCTTCACTAAGTTACGTTAGAGATGCGCGGATGAACTTTTATGACATCCTAATCCTTCTGCATGTATGCATAAACCATCCACCCGCCATCCATCCATCCCAGCAAATTATTTCCTGCTATTTATAGTTGTGTACTAATGATGAAACCATGTGACTAATTTCATATCACGATTATAGTGGCCAAAATTATCACCGTCATCAGTATTATAACGGTATTGTTAAAATGTGCTGAAAATGTTCAAAGAGTACTAATACACTCAGTGAAATCATTTCACCAAGGCTGCGCGTTTGCATCTGGGAGACAGTTGCCAACTTAGGTTGATGATGGACAGTATTTATCATGTTTTTCAAAGCGCTGTAATCACGGTACCACAGTTTTAATGATAATGAACAAGCTTGGAAATGGCATTCGTGAGGTCACAGTGACCTTGACCTTTGACCACCAAAATGTAATCAGTTCATCCTTGAGTCCAAGTGGACGTTTGAGCCAAATTCTAAGAAAACTCCGTCAAGGCGTTCCTGAGATATCGCATTAATGAGCTAGAAAATGGTGTTCATGAGGTCACAGTGACCTTGAAGTGTTACCTTCAACGCCCAAAATCAAATCCTTGAGTCCAAGTCGACGTTTGAGGCAAATTGGAAGACACACACACACACACACACACACACACACAAACACTCAATAGACACTACATACGCCTATACACACACACACTCGCTGTGCCGTACCCAAATTCCCCCTGCACTCGTGCAGCAGAGCTCCACTGCTCCTCGCCCGCACGCTCCTCCAGGCCGGCCCCGAGGAAGAGGAGGAGGAAGGCTTCTTCATCACACACTCCCTGCAGAGAGAGAGAGAAGAGGGCAATATCATCTTTACATAACTGACGGACAGAGCTGCCTGTGCTTTTTAGAGGCAGTGGCAACAAAACTATATTTCAACTATAGTTTTTATTGTTTCCTTTGCAGATATTCAAACGTCAGTCCAGTTCAATTTACAATTTGGTATACACTCACAAAGAAACAACAAAACAAAAAACACAGTCCGTAAAATAGTATACAAATAAAAATAAACAACATGTGCAAACCAGATATAAGTTGTAATGTTGCATTATCGTTCTATATTACAACAGCATCCAACTATAGACAAACATTCTGTTAGACAAACAAAAAACACAACAGCCTGCATACTTGATCTGAACTGAAAGGAAACCATTTTCTCCCAAACCAAGAACTCAACCCCCTCCCGCCAGTCAAACATGTTGCACTATAGGTTTGGTTTTAAATTATTGGTGTGTCAGATTTGTCAGATTTGACTCTTCCCTGATCTGAGATAGAAATGGGTACCAGATTTCTGTATAGGTGTCCAGCTTCCCATTTATTTTGTAAATCAATCTTTGGTACGAGGCGGTTTCAGATAGGGGTCAGAATAAGTTGGGTTAACAAAACAATATTGACCTTTTGGTGTTTTCTGTAAGAAAACTAACATTCAGTCAGGAACACTCTCGTCATAGATTTATCCATTTCTTGCAAGTAGTAGTAGTAGTAGTACTTTATTGGCATATAGCAGTCCGTAGGCCGAATTAATTACCAATTTACAGGTTAAAAAGCAGACGTCGACACAAGTTAAAATTCAAAACAGCACATAACTAAAATAGAACTTCAGGCATAGACAAAAGCAAACTAAATCAACAGGACATGTTATGGGATAATATGTTGGTTCAGGAGTCTAGTCAGATATGGTATGGGAGAGTTCTGATGGCGGCGTGTTTTTGTGAGGGGATTGTTCAGTTTATGACAGTTCCGGGTTATACGGCCAGAGATCTGCAGACGTGTTGGGGGTAGCCAGTTGGCGAATTGGGAGGTTTGGAGGTTTTGGGCAAATGACAGACAGATCTGCTCACGTCGGGAAGCCAGGTCAGTGAGCCCTAGCTTTAACAGGGCGGTTGGGTAGTGGTCATAGTTGGGGCCGAGGATGATGCGACAGGCCCTCTTCTGTACCCACTCCAATTGGGATGAAAGAGCTTGTGTGATGCCAGCATTCCAGATGGGGGCAGCATACTCCAGTAAAGGTCGTACATATCCAAGGTATATGGTTAGAAGGTCATCAGTGGAGACAGAAAAACGCCTGAGGCGCTTCAAGAAGAACAATTTCCTATTTGCATTTGATGTTATGGCATCCACCTGGCTGTTCCAGCGAAGGTCATTCTGAATGATGAGGCCAAGGATTTTGAGTTTAGGGACAGCTTTAAGAACAGTGTTGTTGATGGAGAGCGGTGGAGGTGAAGGTGGGTTTCTGCTGAATGTTATATGCATGACCAGACATTTCTTCTCATTGAGAAGCATGTCATTGGAGGTTGTCCATCTATGGAGATTGTCAAGTTGGCTTTGTAATTGTGATGGTTGCATGTGTTTTCTAGCTTCCAGCAGGTTCATGTCGTCTACATACTTCCATACAGGGCAGGTGGAGTCCTGGGCAGCATCGTCAATAAGCGCCAGGAAGAGTACTGCTCCGAGCAATGTCCCTTGGGCAACACCACATGAAAGATGCTCCCATTCAGATAGTGCACCCTGGTAGCGGACCCTCTGCCTTCTGTCAGAGATGAAATTACAGAGCCATAGGGCTAGTTCAGGTCTTAGTCCCATTGCAAGTATTTTACTGGTGGCTATGTTATGGTTAACTCTGTCGAAAGCCTTGCTAAAGTCTGTAGCTACGAGGGAGCAGATTGAGCTATAGCCTGGTCAGTGTTTTACAGACTATCTATGAGGCTGACAAGAGCATGTGTGGTAGACCGACCCTTAAGGCTGTCAAACTGTCTGGAATCAAATGTAATGTCCTTTAAAATCCACTGGAGGGCAATTTTTTCTGCTATCTTGGCAAACTGAGATGTCAGTGATATTGGTCTTAATTGGTCTATGTGGGCAGGGCGTGATTTGGGTATTGGGATGACCTCAGCTTCACGCCACTGTTTAGGAACCTTCCCCTCACTGAAAGAGCAGCAACAAATGGAAATAGTTATGTTTGACACTGATGGCTCTGCTCTTTACAGAAGATGCTCCCTAGATTAGCCAAGCAGCATGCTAAGCTAATCAGGTAGCACAATGCAGAATCCCCCCATGGGTAAACAAGAGTGAGCCCAAAGCAAGAATACATGTTTGACCTTTGAGCCATGCAGACTCTGAACTAGAAAGCTGGAGGCTGGGGTGATGGAGCTTTGCAGCAGAGAGCAGCAGTGATGTGTGTGGCAGCATTAGAGTAGCAAAGACCAGTGTAGAAGACAGCCATATTTAAACGGACCGCCTTGTTGTGAGAAGGGATGTGATTGGTGTGATGATTAAACACTGATCCAATCAACGGGCTGTCAGCTGATTACAGTCGGGGGGGTATAGCCTAGGACTACCATGTCCTGGATGAACCAACGCGTATCTTTATTCCTTCTTGGTGCATTAACATACCTTTCATTTGTGCGGCACATCCTCCATTTTCTTTTCTCTCTCTGGCACCTGTAGTGTTGATTTGACATCATTGGCATTTGATCACCATGAATGTCTTCATGATTGACAGTGTAACGGCCCTGTGCTCGGCTCGCTGACTGCTCTGCTCATCAGATCATGTGAGGAGGCATCACTCTGCTCACAATATAAATTTATCTATTTTTTCTACACAGTAATATACATCCATTGTTGTTTCGCCCAACAAGTCCTGCATCAGAATGTAAGGCATTATACAATCAGCAGAATGTTTGTTGTTGTTGTTGTTGCAGAACAGGTACTTACAAGAGGCTACCTAATTTAGGGCCAGAGTGACACCTCTTCACTTGATCTATGCAGCTTTGTTTTTGGCTGCAGTTTGACTCACTGTGTGTGTTAAGTTAAGTTAACACGTTCAGTGCCAGCGACGCCATATGGCGTCATTAGAAATTTACCGTACAGTGCCAGCGACGCCAAATGGCGTCATAACTCCAAATTGTTTTTTTGACGGGGGGGTGTCGATCTAAGCTTCTTACGTCGCCTCTAACAATATTGTAGCTATTGGAGGTCGATAACCTATTTTACAAACCCATTAGGTGGCGACAGCACTCTCCTGATCAGAGAAAAAGGAGCCAAACACACAGAAATAGTCACTGGGGAAAATGAGGAAATCGCATCGCATCCGTCCGTATGCATCGACGTGCCTCCATAAACGAGCACAACGCCAGCTGTGCCCCCAGCAGCAGCATCCGCTGTCACAACTGAGCACCTCCATGTACGCTGCAACAGCACATTCACATAATCAGCCTTATTATTCCGAACTGGAAGCATGCCAGCCCGTGACAAACACACGCGGAACCAAAAAGCTGAATGTCGCGCACCATTCACTGTGTGTGCGCAGCAAACTCAGCAGAGACTGAGAGCCACCAGACACATAAGACACACCCAGGAGGCGTGTGCAGTTGAGGGGGGGGGGGGGGGGAGCACGCAGAGCAGCAGAGCAGCATACACTTCACCCAGACAGACCCAGACATCAGAAAATTAGCTTCAGAGTCAGTGATGTGCTTGAAATGTTTAATTTCACAAAAGGCTCATTATCTCAGCTCGTAGAAAAAAAGGGATGTTTTTGCTTCAATCAAGCTATCTTCTCCGGCTCATAACTAAAGAACGGAAAATGGGATCAATAAACTTTTTTTTGCAGGTGATAGAAGAGAGTCTCATCGTTATTTGTGCGTGTTCAGTGTTTACATAGTAATTATTAAAAAAATTATATGACTGTTTTAAAATGCATTGCGGCCTATGTGGCACAGCAAGCAACCTTTTGCCCAAGGGCCGTGGCACTCAAAGTGTTAAGTGATCCTTTATTTATCCCCATAGGGAAATTCATCCTCTGTATTTGACCCATCCTCTACTAGGAACATTCCTAGAACTAGGAGCAGTGGGCAGCCACAGTGCAGGGCCCGGGGACTAACTCCAGTTCTTTTGCCAGTGCCTTGCTCAGGAGCACTGACAGGAGTATTAACCCTAACATACATGTCTTTTGGTGGTGGGGGGAAACCGGAACACCCGGAGAAAACCCACACAAACACAGGGAGAACATGCAAACTCCACACAGAAAGGACCTGGGACGGACCGGGGTTCGAACCCGGGACCTTCTTGCTGTGAGGCAACAGCACTAACCACTGAGCCACCGTGCCGTCCAGGGGGTGAGTGGTGGTGCTGTCTGCCTTCATGAAGCCCTGTCACGTCTATGCAGCACTTTTTTTCATACAGACATTTCAGCACCCCCTTCCCAAGTACCCCCTTTACCTGACTACAACATTTTGCTTAGAAAACTGCCAGAGAAAACTATAGCATGTGATGCAATGAATGAATGTTAAACCACCTTTTGAAGGATATGACGTTACAAAAGAAGAAATGGAGTGAAAGAGTTGTAATTAGTGCCCCCTGAGCAGGTTTATTTTAACGTTTAATTTATTTTAATTTCCCCCTTTCGCTCAAGTACCCCCTGTAGTACCTTCACGTACCCCTAGGGGTACCGCAGATTGGGAACCAGTGAATGAAGGCATAATAATCAGCCCATTTCAGGCACTGTGTGTGTGTGTGTGTGTGTGTGTGTGTGTGTGTGTACTGTGTATGTGTGTGTGTGTGTACTGTGTATGTGTGTGTGTGTGTACTGTGTATGTGTGTGTGCCTGCCCACCTCTCTGCAGGCAGGTTGAGCTCCTGGCTGCTGTTGTTCCTCTCGCTGCTCTCATAGCCGCTCTCCATTCTCTGGATCAGCCTGGGGGGAGGGGGAGGAGGGGGGAGCTCTGCCCCTCTGCACCCCCTGCTGGAGGGGGCGGGGAGCGTCGCGTCTTCAGGATTCCTACACATTTTCAATTCAAAATATTCCATATGATTTCCAGACCATGACTTGTTTTGAAGATTCTGTCTGGTGTTCGATAGATTTACACAGAGACATCTTGCCCCTAACTAGGTCATATCACTATAGATGAAGATTGTTCTACAATGGCTCTACAAGAATATAAAAGCAAGAATTTTGTGTGTATCGGACCTGGATGACCACAACATTTTCCATACTTTTCCAGACTGCCCATCCCCCCCAAATTCCCAAACTATTCAAGACCTGGAAATGATCTAATTGTTTTTTTTATACTTTTCCAGATTTTGTAGCTTGGTTAAAAAGCATCCTGATCATGTGACTTCACATTTTCTTCCACGCATCAGCTAGAGATGCTGCGATCGAGATTTTTCAATTCCGATCCGATTTCGATATTTTAGCTCAAAACCGATCCGATTCCGATCAAATTTCGATACCCGATTCGATACCGATTTCGATCCGATACCGATACAGCACATATTTAAGTCTCTCTATTCTGTCTGATAGCTAGCAGGCAACAAACATTTTTAGGGTTAGGTATGTATGTGTGTGCTTTGGTAATATAGTATGTAAACGATTTAGTTCATCTAATTCATTTGATGTAAAACTAAAACATAACAATCAAATTAGGGCTGGGCGATATGGCCTCTAAAGAATATCGCGTTGTTTTTCGGCTATATCGCGATACACGATATATATCTCGATATTTTTGAAATCTCTCATAAATGCTCAATTTAACCCTTCAGGGTTCATACACATTTTGACCAATGGATTTCCATGACTTTTCCATAAGTTCTTAACCTGTATTTTATGCACACCTGGGGTAAAAAAGAAGAAAGAAATGGCAAATGTTGTGAGCAAAGATGGATGATTTAATATTCCATAGCTCTGACCTAAGCAAATCTAACTGACATCACTATTGTGATATAATTCTCAATAGTCAATACAAAAAATAATGGCTTTTATAGAACCGAAAGCCTAGCTGCTTAGTCTGCAGATAAAACATAAAAAATTACATTTAGACTCTTATTGGCATGACGGCAACATACTGTATGTGCGCATTCGTTTTCCTGATAGATCATGACAGCCCTGTCTCTGAGAACAGATAGTGTGACTGGTGAAAGGTTGCAGCTGACTGCCTGGCCCTGCTGCTGAGAGCTCAACAACATGCAGCACAACAGACAGCAGATGGTCTGTCACAGAATACAGAATACACACACACACACACACACACACACACACACACACACACACTGTTAGGATGACGTCATCATTCCTACTTTGACGTCGTCATTCCTACTATGATGTCATCGTAACACAGGTGATGTCATATTCACATCTATAAGGGCCTGTTCCTGCAGGATCTCGCCAGTGATTCATAAATTCACATCAAGGATCATACCAATCTCTGCAACGTCTGCAACCTGCAACTTCTGCAATCTCTGCGACCGTTCCCAAACCTCGAACTGTGCAGCCCCAGCCATCAAGTTCCACAACACCCCAGCTTCTCAAGACCTACCAAGTTTCCCGTGGCCCTCAACTACCCGCGAATAGATCCACATGTCCAACACCGATCCTGACAGTATGAATCACTGGCGAGATCCTGCAGGAACAGGCCCTTATAGATGTGAATATGACATCACCTGTGTTATGACATCACCAGCGAAAGGCATGAAAGACGCTTATGAATCATGACATCATCAGTGATCGATGACATCATAGTAGGAATAGGAATGACGACGTCAAAGTAGGAATGATGACGTCATCCTAACACACACACACACACACACACACACACACACACACACACACACACACACACACACCAGCCTAGAGCCCGCCCTAGACAGGAAACAAGCAGCGGAAACAGCTCGTTCACTTGAGAATCAGACACCACGAAAAGGAAAATAAAAGATGGACGCACCGAACCAGTATACACGCCTACAAGAAATATCTGCTCTGTACAATTAATCACCATGGCCATAAATGTCAAAAATCCTTTTTTGTCCACACAAATGATTTGTTCAACTCCCTTCTGTTTCTTCTCTGGTTCCTTTTCAATTTCTTCCATTTTATCACTCTCATTCTCCATTCTTTTAACAGCTTCAGCATATGACATACCCTTCTCTTTTACCCTAATCTGATTCACTTTCACCTCATTTACTCTCCTTGGGCATTGCTTTGAACCCGCATGATGATCACCATCACAGTGTAGGCACTTTGCCTTGTCTTCCTCTAAACACGTGTCTCTCTCACACTCCTTTCCCCCACATTCCCCCAAGTTGAACATGAAAGACGAGTATAGAGAGGTCCAGGGATGACGTATTTTTGTAGGCTGAATGTGGAAGTCCCGAACTTCCTGGTTCCACACTGTTTCTGTCTATGGGATTTTTGAATGGGTTTTTGGCGATATGCTTCAAATAATGTCTGTGGGCAACGCAAGTTTAATCAAACGCGAACCAAGGTTCAGCGGGATAATCTTCACACATGAGGACCACTTTCATGAGTTTTGTAGCGTAAATGCGAGCCCTAGAAGTAAAATGCTCGAGCTAAGCTAATCCTGAACTACACACTGTCGCATAGGCTTCACGTCACGTCAGCACTCAACCTGGACTGTTGTTGATGTGTGCACTGATTACCTCGGGCTGAACGGGGCTGAACCAGGTGAGGGAAAGAGAATTTCCGTGTTCGCCCTTTGAAGTGGTGACGTTATTGACGTATATATCCACATCGACTCAGCAGTGTAGTCTCATTTAGCCGTTTGCTAGCTAGCCGCCCGTTTAACGGCATGTAAAAGCTTCAAAACTCATAAAAGTGGTCTTCATGTGTGAAGATGATGTTACTAAACACTGGTTCGCGTTTGATTAAGCCAGCGTTGCCCAGAGAGATTATTAGAAGCATCGCGCCAAAAACCCATTCAAAACTCCCATAGGCGAAAACTGTATGGAACCAGGGGCGTTAGCATCGATGATTTCCGGACTCGTTACTGGACCTCTCTATTGCAGCACTCCCATCCTTGCGAAACAAATATAGGAGAAAGGGCCCTCAGATTTTGAGATACCCCTACCCGAGGTAGAACAAAACACAACAATGATTTTTCTTATCTTTAGGGTCTCCCATTAATTAAATGGATTGTTGTAACATTTTATTTTATTCATTTATTTATTATTATTAAGGACTGCACAACAGAGTCGGCAGAATTTGCTTTCGGTACAGCATGTTACACCACATAGCTACTGTGTCAGCATAGACATTACAATACATAGACAACAAATAGCAACATAAATACAGGACATTCAACATAGACAGAGATGAGCGGTATATGGTGAAAGAATTCAAAGGTGGGTGGAGTTCAGTGACCTGATGGCAGTGGGGGAAAAGCTGTTTTTGAACCGGTTTGTTTTGGTGGAAATGGATCTATAGCGCCGGCCAGAGGGCAGCAGTTGGAACAGATGGTTAGTTGGGTGAGATGAGTCAGAAACTATCTTTTGTGCTCTTGTTGTGATTGTGCGTTTATGGTAGAGTGAGTCTAGTGATGGGAGTGGGGTGCCTATGATTTTTGAAGCTTTTCTGATTATGCGTTGTAGTTTGTTTCATGAATGGCTGTCCAGACTGCCGTACCAGACTGTTATGAGGTGAGGATGCTTTCGAGGATGGCTGTGTAGAACTGGAGGAGCAGATTGCGTTTGACTTTTTTTTGCTGTTCTGTAGAACTACCCCAATCCCTGAAAAAGAGCCAATACAAATTAGGTGGCAAAGGTGACAAAAGGTGACAAAAAAGCCCATAACTTGAGAATGCTCACTCTTTTTCTCATCAGATTTGCTGAGGTATGAACCAGGTGGCTGCCCTAGATCACCAAATAGTCAGACAATGATTTACCTAAAAAGATCATGAATTATAGTCCTGTAAACATAGCTTTAGTTTAGGCGGAAATTGTACTTTGTGGTGATAGGAACATAAGACTCCATCACTTTTCTCTCATTTATCAGAAAAACAAAAATCCCTAAAAATATACCATTACTGAGTTGTCTATGGTTCTATTGAATACTGACCAGTAGTTGTATGGAGATATCTGGTACAGTTCTATTGCAAATGAGATTACTTTAGACATAGGCCTACTACCTCTTCTCTGAAACAGTCAAATTAGGTCATTCCGAATTCCGAATAAGTGGCATAATACTACTACTACTACTACTACTACTACTACTACTACTACTACTACTACTACTACTACTACTACTACTACTACTACTACTACTACTACTACTACTACTACTACTACTACTACTACTACTACTACTAATAATAATAATACATTTTATTTGGTGACACCTTTCAAAACACCCAAGCTCATTGTACAGCTAGGGATGTCAATTTTCGGTTAATTTCACTTTCGATTAACCGACGCTAATAATCGATTAACCTATCGGTTAATTCATAATTTTTTAATATAAAAAAAAAAAAAAAAAAAAAATGTTTTTTTTTTTTTTTGTCTATTTACTCAATGAACTCATGCCCAAACAAGGCGTGTCTATTTAGATGCTGAAATGTTAATGCTTTTTGTGTTAGAATTTCTAACACAAAAAGCATTAACAAGCATTAACAAAAAGCATCAACATTTCAACACAAATTCTTTTTGTGTTAGAATTTCTAACACAAAAAGCATTAACATTTCAGCATCTAAATAGACACGCCTTGTTTGGGCATGAGCTCATTGAGTAAATAGACCAAAAAAAAAAAAATTTTTTTTTTTTTTTTTTTTTTTTTTTTAATATTAACTGATAGACCGACAGCAATAACCGAACAACGACGTTAGCGACGGTTAATCGATTAACGGTTAACCGTTGACATCCCTATGTACAGCGCATAAAAGAGACATAACATTCTAAAAGATCATACATAAAAACAAGCATGGCAAACACCAGCATCATTAAAATACAACGATCGTAGATAAAAGACAGGAGATACACACGGCAGGCAAATAACAGATTAAGTGCTGTATATGATTAAAGTGAGTAGGCCAATTTGAACAGGTGGGTTTTGATGTGGGATTTGAATGTGGTGAATGGAGTCAGACTGTTGGATGTGTGATGGCCAAGAGTTCCAGAGTCTGGGTGCAGAGCAGTTGAAGGCTCTAGCAGACTAGCACCCATGGTACTGAGGCGAGAGAGAGAGAGAGAGAGAGGGGGGGGGGGGGGCAGGAGGCCAGCTGAGGAAGAGCGTAGGGAGCGGGAAGGGGTGTATTCCTGGAGGAGGTCAGAGAGATGGGTGGGTGCTAGGTTGTGTAGGGCTTTGTAAGTGAGCAGAAGGTTTTTGTAGTGAATGGGGAGCCAGTGGAGTTGAATGAGGACAGGGGTGATGTGTTCAGATGATTTAGTGCAGGACAGGTGATGATTCTGGCATTTGGAGTTAGGGATGTCAATTTTCGGTTAATTTCACTTTCGATTAACCGACGCTAATAATCGATTAACCTATCGGTTAATTCATAATTTTTTAATATTATTATTATTATTATTATTTTTTTTTGTCTATTTACTCAATGAGCTCATGCCCAAACAAGGCGTGTCTATTTAGATGCTGAAATGTTAATGCTTTTTGTGTTAGAATTATGCCTTTATTTTTTGTTGGCTTTGCTGAAATTTATAAGTTTATTGCCACATTTTGATCAGGTAATCATTCCAAAATCATTCTGGCTCTTATATGGATGACAAGGAAATATATTTTTGAGAGCTTTATTTCCTGTTTATGTAAACATTACAACAACAACAATCTGTTATTTCTTTTGATTTTTTCACATTAGGCCTACTGTCTTTTGCAGCATAAAAACTTAAACAAAATATAGCCTATTTCGATTTGCTGCCAACAATTGAACAAAATTTGAACAAAATAGTTGCATGATGCAAAACACTGTGCAAAATCTGCAAGGAAACTCAAAAAACGTGTCAATTTTTTTTTTTTTTTTTTTTTTTTTTTTTTAATATTAACTGATAGACCGACAGCAATAACCGAACAACGACGTTAGCGACGGTTAATCGATTAACGGTTAACCGTTGACATCCCTATTTGGAGTCTGTTGAGCTATTTGGTGGGTAGGCCAGAGAGAAGAGAGTTGCCGTTATCAATCTGGGATGTAACAAATGTGTGGATGAGGACTTCGGTGCTGTGTTGGGACAGGGATGGGCGGAGTCTGGTGCCCTGTGTGAACGTAGCCTAAGCCCTCGTTCACACAGGACGCCGAAGCTGTACCTACGCTGAACCCACAAGTTTCATTTCGGCGTCCTTTTTAACAGGCGAAGCCGTTCACACCACCCGCGCGCGTGCCACGCTCACGCCGTGCCGAAGCCACGCTCACGGCGTGCCAAAGCCACGCTCACGCCACGCTGAAGCCACGCCGAAGCCACGCTGACGCCGTGCCAAAGCCACACTCACGCCACGCTGAAGCCACGCTGACGCCGTGCCGAAGCCACGATCACGCCACGCTGAAGCCACGCTGACGCCACGCTGAAGCCACGCTCACGCCACCCTCACACCACGCTCACGCCACGCTGAAGCCACGCTGACGCCGTGCCGAAGCCACGATCACGCCACGCTGAAGCCACGCTCACGCCACGCTGAAGCCACGCTCACGCCACCCTCACACCACGCTCACGCCACGCTGAAGCCATGCTCACGCCACGCTGAAGCCACGCTCACGCCACGCTGACGCCACACTCACGCCACGCTGAAGCCACGCTCACGCCACACTCACGCCACGATCACGCCACGCTGAAGCCACGCTCACGCCACGCTGAAGCCACGCTCACGCCATGCTGAAGCCACGCTCACGGCACGCTGAAGCCACGCTCACGCCACGATGAAGCCACGCTCACGCCACGCTGAAGCCACGCTCACGCCACGCTGAAGCCACGCTCACACCACGCTCACGCCACGCTCACGCCACGCTGAAGCCACGCTCACGCCACGCTCACGCCATGCTGAAGCCACGCTCACGCCATGCTGAAGCCACGCTCACGCCACGCTGAAGCCATGCTCACACCACGCTCACGCCACGCTGAAGCCACGCTCACGCCACGCTGAAGCCACGCTCACGCCACGCTGAAGCCACGCCACGCTGAAGCCACGCTCACGCCACGCTGAAGCCACGCTCACGCCACGCTCACGCCACGCTGAAGCCACGCTCACGCCACGCTGAAGCCACGCTCACGCCACGCTCACGCCACGCTGAAGCCACGCTCACGCCACGCTGAAGCCACGCTCACGCCACGCTGAAGCCACGCTCACGCCATGCTGAAGCCACGCTCACGCCATGCTGAAGCCACGCTCACGCCACGCTGAAGCCACGCTCACACCACGCTCACGCCACGCTCACGCCACGCTGAAGCCACGCTCACGCCACGCTCACGCCATGCTGAAGCCACGCTCACGCCACGCTGAAGCCATGCTCACGCCACGCTGAAGCCACGCTCACGCCACGCTGAAGCCACGCTCACGCCACGCTGAAGCCACGCTCACGCCATGCTGAAGCCACGCTCACGCCATGCTGAAGCCACGCTCACACCACGCTGAAGCCACGCTCACACCACGCTCACGCCACGCTCACGCCACGCTGAAGCCACGCTCACGCCACGCTCACGCCATGCTGAAGCCACGCTCACGCCACGCTGAAGCCATGCTCACACCACGCTCACGCCACGCTGAAGCCACGCTCACGCCACGCTGAAGCCACGCTCACGCCACGCTGAAGCCACGCTCACGCCACGCTGAAGCCACGCTCACGCCACGCCAAGACTGGCGGGCGGCTAATTTAATACATCCATGCTTGGAAGTCGCGGGAGCAAAGACCTGTGGTGTAATCTCAGTACATGATGTTGACCTGTTGATGATGTCACGGGGTCGGGGGAGGATCAGTTCCGGGTTCACGAGATTCGCTGTCATGTACTGTTCAATGATGAACACAAGATTCTGAAAATTTTGAATTGAATTTTGAAATAGGAATGTGGAAACTGAATAATTTCAAAGCAAATAAATTCAGTTTAAAATTATGCTATTCAGATTCAGTTTTTCAACTCACATTAAAAAATAAAAATTTCAAAATAAAAAACAGCAATTCAATTTCAAAATGAAAAAATTCGAATTCAAATAGAGCAATTCAAATTCAAATATAGCAATTCAATTTCAAAATGAAAAAATTCGAATTCAAATAGAGCAATTCAATTTCAAAATGAAAAATTTCGAATTCAAAAAGAGCAATTCAAATTCAAAATTTCAAATTCAAGTTGAGCAATTCGAATTCAATTTGAGGTGGCACATAAATCAGCCCATACAGAATGGACGGTTAAAGCATAGACTCTTGCTTACTTTAAAACTTGTATTATCAACATACATATAACGTAACGTTCGCTCTAGTCTAGCTGCTAAGGATACCCCACTGGTGTCTCACTGTTATTGTTCCCGGGAACAACATGCACTAGTAGGAACTAACAATCCTATTGTTTACATTTCCCGGTGTAACCGGTAATACCGGTCTGGTCACGTGCTTATCATTCGGTGTGAAAATGTTCACACCGTGGCATCACTAGTCTTGTGTGAACAGTAAGGCGTACGTTCAGCTTGTGCCTGCTTCAAGCTTCAGTTCTGCTTACGTTCGGCGTCCTGTGTGAATGTAGGCTAACACAGGGAGAGCAGCAGCAGATGATTCTGTGAGCTCCTTGCCCTTCCACAGATCTGTGGAATAGCCTTAAGGCAAGGAGCAGCAAAAGACCCCCAGGTACAGAACAGAGCGAGCAACAATGACAACAGAAATGACATTGTTTAAGTCAGATATAGCATGAAGGAGGAGCTGGGGAGGAGGTGGGTTGCAAACAGGCTTGCAGAGGAAGCAGCAATAATTGGCCCAATTCCACAGCAGCTAGTAGCGCGGTCCCGCTCCGCTCGACTCGACTTTTGGTCTCATCCCACCGTCAAAAACCGGCCCAGCTCGGTTTGATTTGAGGCCGAGTCGTGCTACTTTTGGTCCCTGCCTCGTCGGGGTACTTCGGGCTGGCGAGTAGGTCCCAAATGGTGACGTAAAACTCTGATGGCTACTGATTGGTCAGAGAGAATCGTGTTTACTCTGTCTACTGACTGTCAATGCAATGCTGGCGGCTGCATACCAGTTTAGTGGTCTTACCTTATCTTCTGTTATGTATATTTCCATCAGTATTTTGTGTCGCTGCCTTCACCTCCGGTGAAATAAAATCGTGGCGGGTGTTCAATTGTCTGAGAAAAAAGTCTGCTGCTCGCTCAGGGAGCTCTGTAGCTGAGTGGAGGCTGCAGCGCTCCGCTAGGCCGCAGCGGGTGTTTGGAAGCCCCGGTCTTGCCTGGTGAGAGGCTGCGGGGTAGAGGCTTCACTCTGTTGCGCCTCTCCCGTCCCCGCACAGCGCAGCGCATGCCTGTGATATCATTCTCTTGGCCGATTGTCACATTTGCCCATGTACACTGTAGGTCATTTAGAGGCACCAGTATTTCATAAACAGTTTAAAAGTTCTGTGGATGGATTTAATTGTAACGTTATGTTATAGCCGAAGGACAGATATGCGGTCGCTATTTTTAGACGACCAGCTGTGGGCGGGGGTGGGTGGGGGCAGATGATCCGCGGTGGAAGCAAAACGTCCATAGGGCTGATACGATTAGAGCCGAGTGGTGACGAGCTGTGCAGGGCAGTAAAAATGTGGTGGAAATGAGCCATATGACAGGCAGAGTAAAGCAGGTTTAAATAGGCCGCCCCTTTTGAGTTGAGCCAATTGCATCAATTGAGCCGATGTGGGCTGGGTGTGTGTGTGTGTGTGTGTGTGTGTGTGTGTGTGTGTGTGTGTGTGTGTGTGTGTGTGTGTGTGTGTGTGTGTGTGTGTGTGTGTGTGTGTGTGTGTGTGTGTGTGTGTGTGTGTGTGTGTGTGTGTGTGTGTGGCTGGCTGGCTGGCTGGCTGGCTGGACAATCACCCACTGCCCTACCCCAGTGAGAGACAGAGAGAGGTGTTGTGTGGTTGTGAAGAGGAAGGAGGAGGAGAGAACGAGTTGATGGTGTTAAAAAATAGCTGCAGGGCTGAGCTGCTGTACCCTAATTACCTCACTAAAGGTTATGAGTAAAACACACACACACACACACACACACACACACACTTTGACAGCCCTATGGGGGAACTGTGAATACAGTGAAGTGAGTTTAGCAGCTTGGGGGGAGTGGGGTGGTGGCTAGTGTGTGAGGGTCTCCCTCACAGTGTCAAGGTGAAGACCCCCGACACCTTTCAGTCAGACAGACACACACTCACACTCTTTTTGTATACCTCTGCTGGCGAGAGCGTGGATGGCTGGAGGCATTCTCTTTTTGGGTTGTCCGTATGTACGTCCGTCCATGCGTCCCATGCTCGTTTCAATCATGAGAGACCAGTGGGTCAAATTTGACAAGCAAGCATTAATGCCTATTTAACTTAGCCTGTAAATTTCATGTACATTCAATGTAAACTCTTATTTAACTCTGACTGTAAATTCATGTAAATCCACTGCCTATTTAACGTCTATTTAACTCAGTCTGTAAATCTCATGTAAATCCAACGTAAATTAATATTTATCATCCACAGAACACTTCACCACTCATGTACATGTTGTATATATTTACTCGATTTGATTGCACTTTGCAACTTTGTGATTGTTTTTAGTTATCTTCCTACTTCTTATCTCTGTATATTGATGTGACCGCTACGCTGCATACAGACACTAAGACAAATTCCTCGTATGTAACTTGCATACTGTGGCAATAAAAGTGATTCTGATTCTATTCACAAATGGCATGGCAACTCATTCTTTGGCGTAATGACTCTGTGGTAAGATGCCCCTCTTCTTGTGGTGAGAGAGGAGGGCATCTGCTCAGTCTAGGATAGAGAATCACCCAAAAAGAACGAGCTCAAATGAAAAAATACTTTTTTTCTATTTTAGATCACATCCGTGGGTATTCAGTGCACCTATTTAATAATGTATGCACACACAAAAACACTCAAATTAAATTTATTTACTTTTCCACACTTTTTCACATCAAACGTAAATTTTTCAGGATTTCATTTAAACTGTAATCTACAGTTTGCTGACGTCAGTCAGAACTATCACATTTCTACCCCATTTCAATCAATCATATCACAACATGACAGCTGTCAATCAATCTTCTTTTCGAGGAGAACATTCTGAGCAGGCAAGATGGCTGCCTAGTACCTGTAACCTGGGCAGAATTTTCTTGCCCATAAATGTTAATATACTTGGCCAATAAGTATGTATGTATGGCTAAGTATGTGTTCTGACCGACAGACCCAACAGCCAACAGTCAAGGAGGCTATGGAGATCAGGAGACGTGCCGAGGGCACCATCAACAGGGACGAGGGGGCCTACATGCTCTCCCACACCTGGGATACTCTACTCCAGAGAACAACGGGCGATGTGCCCGGCGGGGCTGTTAGGTCTGTCGGTCCGGCCACAACACGTCATAGTGGGCGTGGCCGGCCTGACAGACCTGACGGCTCAGCTGGGCACATCGCCAGTTGCTGAAAAGCAACTGGTTGACACGTCATACCCAGCTGTCAGTGAGACTGCTTCTGAAGAAGACGAGAGTTGACTCATCGAAACTGTCAAGGTAAATAAATAACATCTATAAACCTATGTCTGATCACATAAAAACACAAATGTCTAGCATTGTTGTCGTTTCACAGCAGCAGAGGCATTTGAGAGCGGCAACAGGCAGCGAAAGGGATTTCCCTATTTCCCTTCCGCTCTGACTGAAGTGGTCAGAGCCAATGGCAGAGCTTATACCCACAGCCTGCTTCCATTGAGTCACACTATGGCTTTAATGAATTGCTTGGATGTATACAGTAAGTAGCCATTAGTAGCCAAGTTAGCTTTTTTCAAGCTTTTTTTCAAACCAAGTTAGCTTTTTATATACTCTGTATATATATATATATATATATATATATATATATATATATATATATATATATATATATATATATACTGTGTGTGTGTGTGTATATATTAGGGATGGGCATCGAATTTTCGAATAATCGTTGTTATTATCAAGGTCGACTTTTATTATTGAAAGTCGTTTTTTGTGAGTGAAATGTTGCATTGTCTCCCCTGATTCTAAGTATAGTCGAATCGCTTGGTTTGAGCAAGTAAAACAATTTTTATAAGCATTTTAAGCAAGGTTTATGGAAAAACAAGGCCAGGTCGAAACCTGGCATAGGGCCGGTGCATGGTAAAATTTCCATTTCTGCACTGCATGGCGATGTCCTGTACCACCAACTATTTATACACAGACAAAACACAGCAATGAGATCCTTTAGATTTATTTCTAAATTCCGTTTTATTTTTTCCCCAATTATTATTTTTGCTTTTTCTTTCTGTCAGACAGCCTCTTCCACACTCAAACTGAAAACCAAGCTGTGACATGATGTAAGGGTCCCACGCACCGCAATCCAAAACAGAATTATTTATCTGGACCTATTTTCCCAATTATGAAACCATTTAGGTTCTACAATAACTACGGTTACTTTAGATTTTAATAATTAGGCCTAATTCTTTTTTAATCAATTTCTGACAAATTGTACATTCCATGTTTTACAGTGAGTTAGTACACCTTTAGAAAACATACATTATGTACGCACAAATACGCACCTTCAGTCTATGCAAACTGTACACAGTGCACACAGTTTCCAATCACACAACATGCATCCATAGCTTACACACATGAAAACAACGATGTTTTGCGTTCTACATTAATTAAATGAAGACATTACCGTTTGGCAGCTTGCTTTGTTTGTATGATAGATACGTATTGGCCAAGTATATAAACATTTAAGAGCGAAGACTTTCAGGAAGTGACACAGAGCTCGCTCGCTCTCTCTCTCTCTCTCTCTCTCTCTCTCTCTCTCTCTCTCTCTCTCTCTCTCTCTCTGGACTAGTGAGAGAGAGAGAGAGAGAGAGAGAGAACGAATGAACACAGCACACGGTGGGAGGGAGACAGAAGCGCTGTGCACTCGAAGTGGCAGAGCAGAGATTAGTCTCGTCGGCGGTGTGTAGAAACCTCTCCTCTGCGGCGCTGCTGTGTGTGTGTGTGTGTGTGTGTGTGTGTGTGTGTGTGTGTGTGTGTGTGTGTGTGTGTGTGTGTGTGTGTGTGTGTGTGTGTGTGTGTGTGTGTGTGTGTGTGTGTGTGTGTGTGTGTGTGTGTGTGTGTGTGCGCGTGCGCGTGCGCGTGCGCAGACAGATAGACAGATGACCGTCAGTACACTATGCGCGCAGCAACACAGCTGATGTAGATGCAGCCAATTGTGCTCTGGAACTTTTTGCCATTTTTCGCCATAAATGTTCGTAAAGTGGCACTTATTGAAACCTACTACCCTGCTTGTAGGCATCAAAAGTCATCAGAAATTAATTTAGTGATGAAATAAAACTTTAAATTGTAAAAAACTTTCCGGAGCTTATGGCGTCTTCTCTGCTGCGTTCTGCCTCTGCTTATGCCGAAATGCATGCTGGGAGTGTGGAAAGAACCTGAATCCGTGCTCAAATATGCAAATCGGCGACAGAGTCGAATGTAGGGGTCCTGCTGTGCATGCACAACCGGCCCCAATAAATGGCGGATGAAATCCCATGAAGAGGGAGAGGGGGTGACTTTGACACCCCTTTGGCACTCAGACCTGAGCCTACTAAATATTTTTTAAACTGTTTTTTATTTTCGAAAATGTCAATGTCATGTCACATGTTCTTTACTTCAGTGGTGCAATGCTTGTTTGAGCTAAAAATCCACAGCAGAAGCTTTTTCTATTAATTAATAAAGCCTTAGACTTAGAATCAGGGGAGACAATGCAACATTTAACTCACAAAAAAAATAAAAATGTTTACATTTTTTTTTACATTTTTTTTAAAATTTTCGAATTTCGATTAAAAGTCGACTTTGGCCAGCGAATTTCGAATAGTGTTTTTGCTAGAAATGCCCATCCCTAGTATATTTATATATATATATATATATATATAAATATATACCGGTATGTATATATATATATTAGGGCTGTCAATCGATTAAAATATTTAATCGCGATTAATCGCATGATTTCCATAGTTAACTCACGATTAATCGCAAATTAATCGCATTTTTTTAATCTGTTCTAAATCTACCTTAAACCGAGGTAGGCTACCTTAAACCTGAGAGCTTTGTGCAAAGATGCACTGTTGTATTAATATGGGTAGCTAGCTATCATTAGTATGGGTAAGTATTTGGCCATTGGTAATATTGTTATTATTGCTACTAGTTACTGGGAATACACATCTCTCAGGCTGCACTGTGTGAAGTTAATTGGTGCTATCCTCTACATCTCTCCAGCCACAGACAGGAGAAGCTGCGTGCATGCTCTCTCCCCCCTCTCTCTTTCTCTCTCGGTATCTCTCTCTCGCGTTCCCGTTCTCCGTCGGTCCCTCTCTCACTGCCTGTCTGTCTGTCTCGCTCGCTTTCTCTGCCTCTCTCTCTCCCTCTCTGTCCCCCTCTCTCTCTCCCTCTCTCCTCTCTCTCTCCTCTCTCTCTCCCCCCCTCTCTCTCTCCCCCCTCCTCTCTCTCCCTCTCTCCTCTCTCTCTCCTCTCTCTCTCCCCCCCTCCTCTCTCTCTCTCTCTCCTCTCTCTCTCTCTCCCCCCCTCCTCTCTCTCTCTCTCCCCCTGCTCTCTCTCTGTCCAGCATAGTGACGGCTAAGCAGAAGTTGGAGATGGAGTGTGTGTGTCGGGAGGCCGAGCTGAGGAAGGCAGGGAGGCGTAAGAAGCTGACGGAGCTCCAGAAGAAGTTCAGAGAGTTGCTGAGCCAGAACCTGAGTCTGCCGGAGCATGTTCGCCTGCAACCTGCGGTACACACACACACACACTTACTTATAGGTTGTGTTTATATCTACTGTGGATTGCGAATCATGCAGTTGTTTTACCTGGAGTGACTTTATCATTTATTCCATTAGTGACCTAAGTTCAGTTAAAGTCGAGCGGAACCCAAAAATGACTTTTCTTTTCTTTTGCAGTGCACCTATTTAATAATGTATGCAAACAAAATCACAACAATCTAATTTCTTTAGTTTTTCACACTTTTTCACATCAAAAGTTCATTTTTCAAGATTTCATTGATAACAGTAATGTACAGTTTGTTGACATCACCCAGTAGTACTATCAAATTTCTACCCCATTTCAACCAATCATATCACGACATGCAGCTGTCAATCAAATCTTCATTTCAGGATAATTTTCTCTTCCAAATGAAGTCGAAAATGGCGCCTAGTGCCTGTCATCTGGCAGAATTCCTATCCCATAAACTAACTACTAACTTGGCCAATTGTTAGAAACATGAACAAAAAACAAAAACTATAATCTCTAAGAATGCAAAGAAATGTAACTGGCTCATTAAAACGCGCATTCCAGGGATATCGTATCGTTACAGCGTTAATGGCGCGCGCATCCGAGAGCTTGGTTGTCAGGGGTTGCACTTCGGAGATTCCAGGCCGACGTGCTGCACTCTCCGCTCGGAACACGAAGGCAGCTGGCTGCCTGCGGCTCGCTGAGCTCCACTCCTCCGGTCAAAAGGCTCTTCCCGAGGGGAGCGCCACAACACACTGAATCCCACTCGATTTGGAGGCGGAACACGCCAGGATTGGCCAAAGCCCAATCCAGTCCCCAGAATTGTCAAATAAAATCATTGACATGATGCATGACCCGTAGTGATGCGCGGGTCAGGGTTTTTTAAGGCCCGCCCCAACCCAACCCATCATTGGAGCCAGCCCGCCCCGCCCAGCCCGTTAAAATATCTGAAAATTCCGAACCCAGCCCAACCCAGCAGCCCGCAACGGCCAATTTAATGTAATATGTCTCCGGACTCAGGAGGAGCACAGCAGAGCTTCCAAGGTGTGCAAAGTAGCTAATAACTCTGTCTCTCTCCCCCCTCTCTGTCTCTCTCTCACACACACACAGACACTCACATGCTGCCCTGCGCGACAACAGTTGTACTGCTCTGGATGAGTTGCGCGGCTGCTTTCATGTCGGTCTTTCTTCAATTAATCCAAGGTCTTCAAATGGAGGTAGCAGGTAGAGATAGGCAGGCTACAGAAACACTTCTTATTCTTCTCCATTTCTTTTAATGACCTCATGCGCTCTCAATTGGTCACGTTGCAGTAGTACTAAAGGTAGTAGTGCAGCAGGTGCGCAGACGCAGGTTCAGGCCCGTGGTTCAGGCCCGTGGTTCAGGCCGTGCGCAGGTTCAGGCCCCTAGCCACCATTGAGAATACCGAGGTCATGCCCTCGGTATTTTTTCCGACCAAAAAATAACTTGATATTCGTGCGGCAAAGATATTACAACGCCAAAATTACAATGGAGTGACTCCTCTTCTCAATAGATGATCTTTGGTCGACGCGGTGCATAATTTGTGGGACGGCCAGTACAATGCTTGCTTCGGGTGATTGATGGAGTGAGTGGTCAAGTCATAGACGATCTTCGCTCGGCGTGCGGTGGTATTTTGTGGGGCAGTGCAGCCAGCGTGTGAGGTTTGTAAACAAAGTAGGGAGTAGCACCGCAGAGGAGGAAGGAATTAAACCTTGACGGTGATACAGCGAGCCAGGTAACATAATAGTGTGGGCTGCTTGCTTCTTGTAACTGTGTCATTAGAATTAGTAATAGGCAGTGCCAAACGTTAAAATGAATGAATGAAGCCTAGCAGTGCGTTGGGCGGGGGGGGGGGGGGGCTACTACTGCTAACTAACGCTAGTTAATTCAAACATTGATTTCAATGGTAGACCGTCAATGACATGTTTTACTTTCAATTCAGTGTGTGTAAATGGTTGAAATTCATGTTGAAATGAGGTCCCCTCTTTTTTCATTGCAACTAGATTATCCTAGCAGAGGCTGGTATTCACACATGAATATCAATTGACCGGGGATGTGTTTGCTTTCTTCACTAACATAGAGAGACCATGAAAAGATTGCATCAAACAAAGCTCAGCTTTGGAAAGCGAACTGAGGAGGAGAGTGAAAGTCAAAGAAAAAGAAGTAGAGGTGATGATGGCGGTACACTGCCCACTCTTCACATGATGGGATATAAAACTATTCACAGATATTTACAGGTACATGGTAAGTGGCAGCAGTAATGAGCTTGAACAACACCACATATTTATAGTGTAATAGTGAAGTGTAATTTATAGAGTAATATATTATCATTGTATGTGTGTATATACTGTAGATAGGTAGGTAGATAGATGGATAGATAGATTTGCTTATGTTTATTCTACAAACTACCATGTGACCTGTATGCAGAATATATGTGGGGAGAGATTTATTTTTGGTATAATGGTAAAGCAATAGCACAGTAAAGATGATATGAATCTAATATGATGTGTGTAGTTCTTTATAGATCTAGCCTCTTCATTTGGCTGTCAAAGTGCACCAGATTGAAGCATTTGGCTTTAAAATTGACAAAAAAATCTCAGGGGGGCACAGCTAAGATAAGCTGCATCTTCAGCTTGCTAACTGTAGTACAACCATTTACAATTTCATTTCAATGTTTATTTGAATAGACAAAGACATACGTATTAACAAAATAGTCTGATGTCACATCACACACACTCTCACTCTCTCACACACACACACACACACACACATTTGCCAACCCATTCTCACTCCGAGCGCGTAGCATATTGACGCTTTGTCCCGTCCCTTGTGCGTCGCTTGTTACTAACATGGTACCTAGGGGTGTCAAAAATAATCGATTATAAGATGCATCGCGATGCGGACCTGCACGATTCTGCATCGATTCACAAATGTCAAAAATCGATTATTAATTATTATTATTTTTTATTTTTTTATATAATAAAATAAAATATAATGGAAGTACATGCAGTTGTTTATTTTAATTATGGATCATAATACAATGCAATTCTAAATGCACTTTTATTTTAAAAGTAGCCACACAGTGAGAAAAAAGAAAGTGAGAAAAAAAATCATGTATTCGGGAAAAAAAGTGATGCATCGATTTAAGATGCATCGAGATGCATCGATAATCGTTATCGAATCGAATCGTAGCCCTCTGAATCGTAATCGAATCGTGAGGCCAGTGAAGATTCACAGCCCTAATGGTACCCTTGAGCCATGAAACGACTTGGGCTTTCCGACTAAACTCAATGTAAACCCACGGAAGTAATCTTGACGCTTATGGCAACTGCTCCCCCATTAGTCAACTGCTCCCGCATTAGGGTCTGGGGGGAGGAGCTAACCTCTCCCAGACCCTAACCCTAAACCTAACCTCTCCCACCCCCCATGCCTAAACCTAACCTCCCCCAGACCCTAACCCTAAACCTAACCTCTCCCACCCCCCACGCCTAAACCTAACCTCCCCCCAGACCCTAAAGCACACATGGGCAAAATACCCATGTGTGGCCTGCGATGGAATTGCAATTTTTTTTTTTTTTTTTTTTTTACACACACAGTGCACCTGAACGCAACATGCAAGATACCCGCTGAATAAGTGTCCAAATGTTCATGTCATATTCTGGCCAATACTCCACTTCTGTTATAGCATTTCAGTATGGAATATGGAATATCTTTCAATAATCTTTATGACTAAAAGGCTACATTGAAGTAGAAATTTAAATAACTCAAATAACTCATTGGTTTTGGATTTATTTAGCTTCAAGACTGCATTTTTGTTCGTGTGACCCTCAACACAGGCTTTGATCATCCCGGGACACTTACTGATACTTATGCTTAAATTAACCCACTCATATTCTGATTTATTTCAAGAAAAACATTTCAGCTAGTGGAAATTCTAATTGGCTGATAACTTTAAAATCTAGCAGCCATATTGGCAGGTGGCCAAAAAAGTTAATTTCAAGCCCTGAAAGCAGGTGGTGACAATAGCAGTGTGTGAGAAAAGGATCAAATATTGGTGGTTGAATAATGACATCACAACTGTTAATTTAAAATTAGTTATTCCTCTAAACCTGGCTTCAAATGCACCAAATTTTTTGTGCTGGCGCCGTTCGGCCCTCAGCAAAACCTGGTAGCGAGGAAATTTTTTGTGGCCCTCTCTATCATCAAAGTTACCCATCCATGGGTTACGGCATGACAATATTTGTTCGGCCCCCGGCAACAATCTGGGTTTCTCATGTGGCCCCCCATGAAAAATAATTGCCCACCCCTGCCCTAAAGCTTGTGGCATACTCTTTGCGCCCAGCCAAGTGCATAGGGCGCGCGGCGATTATGACGTCATCGCACGGGGCGTGTCGGGGGGCGAGGCCTGAGCGCAGCGCGGCGCGTCCATGGAGATTTTTCTATCTTTGCTGCCTGTGCCTGTGAGATCTCCGTGGTAGGCTATCAGTGGATATCTGCTGTGATTGAGTCCTCACCGTCGTAAAGTCGCCTTTGAAGCATGACGTTTGATTATAACGAACTAGTTGTGTGGCTTAGCCTTCCCAAATGTTGAGGGTCGTTTTTTTATAATTTAATACATAGAATTGGGAACGTTACATTCAATTTCATTCAGACTGCCTGGCGCCTGGAGCTGCGCACTGAGTATGTTCTGTTTTGGCCCGCGCAGAGTGCCCGCGCCCTCCTCGGGGCCCCGCCTCCAGCGCGTGCGTGAAGAGTATGCCAGAAGCTTAAAGCTTGTGGCATACTCTTCGCGCCCAGCCAAGCGCATAGGGCGCATGGCGATTATGACGTCATCGCACAGGGCGTGTCGGGGGGCGAGGCCTGAGCGCGGCGCGTCCATGGAGATTTTTCTATCAGAGCGTCGGGTTTTGCTGCCTGTGCCTGTGAGATCTCCGTGGTAGGCTATCAGCGGATATCTGCTGTGATTGAGTCCTCACCGTCGTAAAGTCGCCTTCAAAGCATGATGTTCGATTATAACGAACTAGTTGTGTGGCTTATAGCCAGTTATGCTGCCTTTACACTTTAAACGTTTTAGAATGGACGTGTGGCTTTCTGCCATGAAGGGTTGCCAACCGTCCCTTAAAATACGCAATTGTCCCGTATTTGTAAACAAAAAGACGTGTCCCGTATTGAACTGATACGGGACGCGCTTTGTCCCGTATTGGAGAAACAATTATGCCCTTTTCCCACATGCGCTTTGTACCGCAAAATGACCGGTACGTGGTCTAATGCCTGCATGTGAGAAAGGCGCCGTGCCGGTATAAGCGCGACCCCATCGTCCCCGACATTTCACCAGTTTCGTGCCAGTCAGAAGAGCGGTATGCTCTTAAGGAGACGCAAGTGGAAACGGTTCCAGTCATTTTCCGCGACAGCGGTCCTTCAATCATGGGCGAGGAGTAGCCTACACACGTTGCTTAATGTTCCAGCGGGCATAATCTAATCATTCGCGCACATTAAAGCAAACTGGCGAAATGATCTTGTGATAGCCTAATAAGAGCAGTATGTCAGCTTGCTGATTTCCGAAGGCAACCCCGGACACATCAAACGAAGCCAGTCTGTAAAAAGTGCTTCAACGCGACGCAGGTGAACGGATAAACATCGAACCAGCAACTATTTCTCTCAGACACGGATCCCAACTTCTTCAAAGTGCATCATCTAATCATTCGCGGACATCAAAGCAAACTACTTCCACATTTCGCTTGTGCATTTGCTTTCTCTACATACATACAAGCGTTGAGCAGCTTGCAAGCCTTTCTCGCTGTGTCTGTCCTGTGTGGCTGCTGCTCTGAGCAGAGAGGGGAGTGGGTAAATCGGCTGTGTTTATTACGCTGGCGGCTTGACGCTGCTCTTAAGTCAAACGAGTGTGATTTATTGTGTGACAACTGACAAGTGAACTTATTTCGAGTTTTGCCGACCCCCCAAATAAGCTCCCCCCTCCCCCCGCCCCCCCAACATACAGGAAAATTCGCTGATAGATTCCCACATGCGCGAGCCGAAGTGTGAAGGGAAATGTCCGATATTGACTTACAGGTAATTTTCCGGTACGCATGTGGGAAAACGGCTTTAGTGCAAAGAGTGACAGGCTATTTGTATTGAGTGAGAAACTCCGTAGCTGCTGCAGCTGCTCTGCCCCTCAGCCTGTGTGGTGTCATTATGTCCAACTACCCTAGAATGCGCTTCTCATTGATTGTTGTGAGTCACGACCAAGAGAAACGCTGTCAGCGTTGCTAGGTTCAAATAAACTCTGACGACAGCACATTGAGTAAGCTATTTACATTGTATCAATCTATAGTAGTAACATGCCATTTTGTTGTGTTCAGAAGATTTAATCTGAAATCTAAAATGTTTTTCCACTAATGATTTAAACGTTCATAATACCAGGTTTGTTCTATTCAAAAGAATATGTAACGTTGCTGTTTGCACTGTTAAAAGAAAATGTAATGAGTAGATGCGAAGTTGCATTACCGGTAGGCCATATCAAAATACTGTTCTTTCTTAAAATACAGCTGTTTTAGCCCATTAAGAATGAGAAACCTTTTGTTTTGCAATGCCCAAATAAAATTCTTGAATGATAATCTAGGAATAGGCTACGTGCAAAAATAAAAAAACGGATCAAATTCAGGTTTGCTTGTCTTAATAATAATGGGTAAATGGTAAATGGCCTGCATTTATATAGCGCTTTTATCCAAAGCGCTTTACAGTCACTAGGTACATTCACCCATTCACACACCGATGGCGGCAGGTTACCACGCAGGGTGCTGGCACACCAATGGGAGCAATTTGGGGTTCAGTGTCTTGCCCAAGGACACTTCGACATGCAGACTGGAGGAGCCGGGAATCGAACCACCGACCTCTTTCATCCAAAGCGATTAGTGGACGACCCGCTCTACCTCCTGAGCTACAGCCGCCCCTAAATGGTTGAAGTTGTAGCAATTGCAGTTATGTGATTGCTAATAAGTCCACTACTGACTGCCCCCTGGACCGCCCCCCGTTCCTTATTTCTATTTCAAGAAGTTGGCAACCCTATTTGCACGGGTTAGCTAGCTAACGTTAGCTGGCTAGCTAGCTAGCTATCACATACTCACATACTCTCCCATAGACGCGTGTTTTATGTGTGTCTGTGTGTGTGTGTGCGTGCGTGCGCATGTGTGTGTGTGTGTGTGTGTGTGTGTGTGTGGGGGGTGTAGTTCGGTAGCTTGCTTTGATGTCCGCGAATGATTAGATGATGCACTTTGAAGAAGTTGGGATCCGTGTCTGAGAGAAATAGTTGCTGGTTCGATGTTTATCCGTTCACCTGCGTCGCGTTGAAGCACTTTTTACAGACTGGCTTCGTTTGATGTGTCCGGGGTTGCCTTCGGAAATCAGCAAGCTGACATACTGCTCTTATTAGGCTATCACAAGATCATTTCGCCAGTTTGCTTTAATGTGCGCGAATGATTAGATTATGCCCGCTGGAACATTAAGCAACGTGTGTAGGCTACTCCTCGCCCATGATTGAAGGACCGCTGTCGCGGAAAATGACTGGAACCGTTTCCACTTGCGTCTCCTTAAGAGCATACCGCTCTTCTGACTGGCACGAAACTGGTGAAATGTCGGGGACGATGGGGTCGCGCTTATACCGGCACGGCGCCTTTCTCACATGCAGGCATTAGACCACGTACCGGTCATTTTGCGGTACAAAGCGCATGTGGGAAAAGGGCATAATTGTTTCTCCAATACGGGACAAAGCGCGTCCCGTATCAGTTCAATACGGGACACGTCTTTTTGTTTACAAATACGGGACAATTGCGTATTTTAAGGGACGGTTGGCAACCCTTCATGGCAGAAAGCCACACGTCCATTCTAAAACGTTTAAAGTGTAAAGGCAGCATAACTGGCTATAAGCCACACAACTAGTTCGTTATAATCGAACATCATGCTTTGAAGGCGACTTTACGACGGTGAGGACTCAATCACAGCAGATATCCGCTGATAGCCTACCACGGAGATCTCACAGGCACAGGCAGCAAAACCCGACGCTCTGATAGAAAAATCTCCATGGACGCGCCGCGCTCAGGCCTCGCCCCCCGACACGCCCTGTGCGATGACGTCATAATCGCCATGCGCCCTATGCGCTTGGCTGGGCGCGAAGAGTATGCCACAAGCTTTAAGCTTCTGGCATACTCTTCACGCACGCGCTGGAGGCGGGGCCCCGAGGAGGGCGCGGGCACTCTGCGCGGGCCAAAACAGAACATACTCAGTGCGCAGCTCCAGGCGCCAGGCAGTCTGAATGAAATTGAATGTAACGTTCCCAATTCTATGTATTAAATTATAAAAAAACGACCCTCAACATTTGGGAAGGCTAAGCCACACAACTAGTTCGTTATAATCAAACGTCATGCTTCAAAGGCGACTTTACGACGGTGAGGACTCAATCACAGCAGATATCCACTGATAGCCTACCACGGAGATCTCACAGGCACAGGCAGCAAAGATAGAAAAATCTCCATGGACGCGCCGCGCTGCGCTCAGGCCTCGCCCCCCGACACGCCCCGTGCGATGACGTCATAATCGCCGCGCGCCCTATGCACTTGGCTGGGCGCAAAGAGTATGCCACAAGCTTTAGGGCAGGGGTGGGCAATTATTTTTCATGGGGGGCCACATGAGAAACCCAGATTGTTGCCGGGGGCCGAACAAATATTGTCATGCCGTAACCCATGGATGGGTAACTTTGATGATAGAGAGGGCCACAAAAAATTTCCTCGCTACCAGGTTTTGCTGAGGGCCGAACGGCGCCAGCACAAAAAATTTGGTGCATTTGAAGCCAGGTTTAGAGGAATAACTAATTTTAAATTAACAGTTGTGATGTCATTATTCAACCACCAATATTTGATCCTTTTCTCACACACTGCTATTGTCACCACCTGCTTTCAGGGCTTGAAATTAACTTTTTTGGCCACCTGCCAATATGGCTGCTAGATTTTAAAGTTATCAGCCAATTAGAATTTCCACTAGCTGAAATGTTTTTCTTGAAATAAATCAGAATATGAGTGGGTTAATTTAAGCATAAGTATCAGTAAGTGTCCCGGGATGATCAAAGCCTGTGTTGAGGGTCACACGAACAAAAATGCAGTCTTGAAGCTAAATAAATCCAAAACCAATGAGTTATTTGAGTTATTTAAATTTCTACTTCAATGTAGCCTTTTAGTCATAAAGATTATTGAAAGATATTCCATATTCCATACTGAAATGCTATAACAGAAGTGGAGTATTGGCCAGAATATGACATGAACATTTGGACACTTATTCAGCGGGTATCTTGCATGTTGCGTTCAGGTGCACTGTGTGTGTAAAAAAAAAAAAAAAAAAAAATTGCAATTCCATCGCAGGCCACACATGGGTATTTTGCCCATGTGTGCTTTAGGGTCTGGGGGGAGGTTAGGTTTAGGCGTGGGGGGTGGGAGAGGTTAGGTTTAGGGTTAGGGTCTGGGGGAGGTTAGGTTTAGGCATGGGGGGTGGGAGAGGTTAGGTTTAGGGTTAGGGTCTGGGAGAGGTTAGCTCCTCCCCCCAGACCCTAATGCGGGAGCAGTTGACTAATGGGGGAGCAGTTGCCATAAGCGTCAAGATTACTTCCGTGGGTTTACATTGAGTTTAGTCGGAAAGCCCAAGTCGTTTCATGGCTCAAGGGTACCATTAGGGCTGTGAATCTTCACTGGCCTCACGATTCGATTACGATTCAGAGGGCTACGATTCGATTCGATAACGATTATCGATGCATCTCGATGCATCTTAAATCGATGCATCACTTTTTTTCCCGAATACATGATTTTTTTTCTCACTTTCTTTTTTCTCACTGTGTGGCTACTTTTAAAATAAAAGTGCATTTAGAATTGCATTGTATTATGATCCATAATTAAAATAAACAACTGCATGTACTTCCATTATATTTTATTTTATTATATAAAAAAATAAAAAATAATAATAATTAATAATCGATTTTTGACATTTGTGAATCGATGCAGAATCGTGCAGGTCCGCATCGCGATGCATCTTATAATCGATTATTTTTGAC